>NC_069507.1:95508471-95665971 GCF_027579735.1 Bombina bombina
CTAAATAGATGTGTTTAAATATTCACAACATTACAATATCTGCCCAGTCCATAAAACAACACGTGAAGTACACCAAATAGGAAATAGTTAGTTAAGATATTACGCTATAAAGTGTAATACAATATTTTCAGCTGTTAGTATACATGTCTGGAGATTTAGTTCACCTTAGTAAGGGCCCATGAATGGAGCCAGCAAGTTCAGTTCATGCTGTAATATAAACTGGACCTCCCACAGTCTGTGGGTGTTTAAATGAAATCAAAGCTATCTGGGCTATCTGACATTCAGTACAACACAACAGAGTAGCTATGAACGAAACAAATCGGGAAATAAAACTTTAAACAATTTGTAGTTGAAACTCATGTTGGAAATGAGTAAATCTGGCAAGAGATTCTTAACCCTAATTATATACTTTGAATTAACCAATTTTTATTATAAATAAACAAAAACCATATTAATTGTTAAAATGTGCCTATATATGTAACAAACTAATTATTATAACAAACTGACAGGGATAACAATCAAAAAAACTAGAGTCATGCTGGAACAAAGGAGTCTTGTTAAATGGTGGTTTATTGGACAATGCCAAGCCAAGTTAGGCTGAGGGTTACAGTCATTAATGCCTGACGCGTTTTGCGCATGCATACATGCGCTTCATCATAGGCTTAAAAGGCTGAAAGGGATAGTAAAGTCAAAAATTAAACTTTCATGACTCAGAAAGAGTGTGCAATTTTAAACAACTTTACAATTGTCTTCTGTAATCTAATTTGTTTTGTTTACTTGGTATCCTTTGTTGAAAATCATACATAGATAGAGTCAGGAGCAGCAATGCACTAATGGGAGCCAGCTGCTGATTGGTAGCTGCACATATATTTCTGTTATAATTGCCTCAGCAGATGTGTTCAGATAGCTCCCAGAAGTGCATGGCTACTCTTTCAACAAAGGATATCAAGAGAATGATGCAAATTTGATCAAATAAGTAAATTGGAAACTTGTTAAAACTAAATCAGCTGAATCATGAAAGAACTATTTTAGGTTTCATGTCTCTTTAATATTTTCAGATTTTTTTTCAGATATAGGGGCCGAAATATCACAGGTCTTGCGGACCTGATCCGACAGTGCAGATCAGGTCCGCAAGACCTCGCTGAATGCGGAGAGCAATACGCTCTCCGTATTCAGCATTGCACCAGCAGCTAACAAGAGCTGCTGGTGCAACACCGCCCCCTGCAGACTCGCGGCCAATGGGCCGATAGCAGGGGGTGTCAATCAACCTGATCGTACTCGATCGGGTTGAATTGTGGCGATTCCTGTCCACCTGCTCAGAGCAGGCGGACAGGGTTATGGAGCAGCGGTCTTTAGACCGCTGTTTCATAACTGCTGTTTCTGGCGAGTCTCAAGATTCGCCAGAAACACGGGCCCTCAAGCTCCATTCAGAGCTTGATAAATGGGCCTCATAGGCATTCAGTGATTGTAGTATGAGCAGTAAGATAATGTGTGTACAGTTACAAGTATAATAAGCATTATTGCAAACAGCAGCAAAATCCAAAATTGTTTCTATAATGTCCAATTAAATTTGACTTTTGTAGCCCTTTAATTTTTTTAGCTTTAAAACAAATGGAAGCTAGAAAATGAAGTAATATGAAACAGGACTTAACAAACATATCTGTAACAAACAATGAAAAAATGATCTTCTTGATGGCCACATTCACGACCTTGTAAACAAGTTCACCTTAATCATTACTGGTCACAAGATAAGGCATCATAGATGTCACATGAGCTTTAGGCACCATCACTTAACCAAAAACAGAACAGAAACTGTATAACAAATGGTTGCACCTTCACAGTTTCTTACTTCTCAATAATATAACCTTAAAGGGACAGTCAACGCCAAAATGAGATACAAGGTAATCACAGAGGTTAAAAGTATATTAATATAACAATGTTGGTTGTGCAAACTGGGAAATGGGTAGTAAAACGTTTTCTATCTTTTTAAACAAGAACAATTTTGGTGCAGACTGTCCCTTTAAAGCACTTCCCTTGGGGCCACTTAAGTTTATTATCTGTCAATGCTCAATATTCATATTGCCTTACAGACCTGTTCTAATTCTGAACTATATCAGAGGGCAGCATGCTATAAGTCAGTAAAGTGCTATTAAAGGGACACTGTACCCAAAAAAATTATTTTGTGATTCACATTGAGCATGAAATTTTAAGCAACTTTCTAATTTATTCCTATTATCAAATTTTCTTCATTCTCTTGGTATCTTTATTTGAAATGCAAGAATGTAAGTTTAGTTGCTGGCCCATTTTTGGTGAACAACCTGGGTTGTCCTTGCTGATTGGTGGATAAATTCATCCACCAATAAAAAAGTGCTGTCCAGAGTTCTGAAACTAAAAAAAAGCTTAGATGCCTTCTTTTTCAAATAATGATAGCAAGAGAACGAAGAAAAATTGATAATAGGAGTAAATTAGAAAGTTGCCTAAAATTGCATGCTCTTTCTGAATTACAAAAGAAAACATTTGGGTACAGTGTCCCTTTAATGAATTACAGCTCAAACCCAATGGAACAGAGGCTGGAAACACTGCCTCACCTACATGACAAACACATACAGGGCTAACATTATCCATCCTCTCCATACAGTTCATAATCTTATAAAGACACTTCAGTGAACTGCAGTTCCTACACTGCACTAAAGAAAATTATGTTTTTTATAAATTATTATTATTGACTAAAAGGACAGAAGCATTATGAGATTATGTACAGAAAGTAAGGCTGTATTTTATATGATGACTAAACCCAGAGACATGGAGAAGGCAATATATTAATGGGATATTAAAGTTAAAATGAAGCTTAAATGGATTGGATAGAGCACAAACGTTTGAACAACTTATTTACTTCTTTTATCAATTTTGCTTATTTCTCTTGGTATTCTTTGTTGAAAGCTAAACCTGGGTTGGTTCATATGCTAATTTCTAAGCCCTTGAAGGCTGCCTCTTATCTCAGTACATTTTGGCAGTTTTCACAGCTAGACAGTGCTAGTTCATGTATACCATATAGATAACATTGTGCCCACTCCCGTGGAGTTACCTAGGAGTCAGCACTGATTGGCTAAAATGCAAGTCTGTCAAAAGAACTGAAATAAGTGGGTAGTCTGCAGAGGTTTAGTTACAAGGTGATCATAAAGGTAAGAAGTATATTAATATAACCGTGTTGGTTATGCAAAACTGGGGAATGGGTAATAAAGGGATTATTTATCTTTCTAAACAATAAAAGTTCTGGAGTAGACTGCCCATGTGACATTAAGTTGCTGGATACAACTACAGTAGGTTGATTACTACTCACAATATGCAGCAAAAAACAAGAAAACGGACACAAATATGTCAGTGTAGGAGCGCTGGGATTTACAGGGCAGTAGGTTTACATATCATCCCGGAGGCAATACTTCAAGGAAATCCTCCTCACTGGAGTAGGTGGATACAGAATATATAAGATAAAAGAGATAAGAAGCTCCACACCAGAATGGATCTAAGTGTAGATCAACAGATATTTAATAACAGTTATTTAATAACACATGCCAAATGCAAACTCACAATAAAGGCCTCGTTCAGAGCCGAGGTACACTACAATCGCTCTTAAAACATGTACGGTGCCAGATGTCCTTCTCAGGAGGCTGCAGTCTCTCAATCCTGACTCTCTGCCGATCCGTCCCGGGTATGTGCACTCGGGTTAAAAATACCATTGTTGGTGGAATGTCTTTTTTAATGTTCAGATACGATCAAATGTCCAGTAGTATCCAAGCAAGTCCACTCCAGCCATAGTATTTAACTCGTAAAAGCTCCAATAAGATGTATCCTAAACTGCCAAATAACTTCAGCAACAAAGTATGGCCCACAAGCCATAGCGTTTTAATGATCAGCTAATGATACTTTGTTGCCGAAGTATTTGGCACATTTTATTAGAGTCTTTACGAGTTAAATACTAGGGGCTCCATTTATTAAACAGCGGATGCTGCTTCTGAGCCCCATCGTTTATGGCTCACCTGAAACAGAAGTTAAGAAGCAGTGGTCTTAAGACCGCTGCACCTTAACTTGTCCGATACCTTTTAGGTGGCGGATTAAAATTAGTCCGATCCGCGCAGGGGCGGCATTGCACAAGTATTTCCCTAGAAATGCTTCTTCAATGTTAAATGCCGACAGCATATTTTTCTTTGAGAAATAAAATAATAATAAATATATCTAATAATAGCTGGATATGTTCCTTATTTCTTTAGACAAATTGGACCTACTCATTTTTTATGAGAGCTGCACATTTTAAATTTGTTTATTGCATTCTTTGTGGACAATGCATACTTCCTTTTGTGGTATGACGTTTTGTCTTTACTTTAAACAATTTCTGAAACAAGTAATGAAAATTAAAAATTGCAAATGCCTATGTAGTAAGTTTTTTTTTCTGGTTTCATACGTGTATCAATGTACATTCTATTACAACTAGAGTATCTTAGTTTATATAACTCTTGGACTACCAATTTAACTCCTGGACCTTGACAGTTGAGACATTATTGACCTCAACATTTTCATAATTTGCTCTAAAAATATCAAAGTTATTAAATATTTATTTGATAAATATGACGAGTTTTAAATTTCTTTTGTAGTTTATTTTTAAGAGGCCCATTTATCAAGCTCCGTATCGAGCTTGTGGGCCCAGCAGTTATAAAGCAGCGGTCTAAAAACCGCTGCTCCATAACCTGTCCTCCTGCTCTGATGAAGCGGACAGAGATTTCCACAATTCAACCCGATCAAGTATGATTGGGTTGATTGACACCCCTCTGCTGGTGGCTGATTGGCCGTGAGTCTGCAGGGAGCGGCATTACACCACCAGCTCACAAGAGCTGCTGGTGCAATGCTGAATATGGAGAGTGTATTGCTCTCCGCATTCAGCGAGGTCTGTCGGACCTGATCCGCACTGTTGGATCAGGTCTGACAGACATTTGATAAATAGGCCTCTAAGTCTTAACCCATATTGACAATGAAATGCGCAGAGGCTTAGTGGGTGTCTTCCGGGCAGCAGGGGTGACACAGATTGATGGTATGCAGAGCATGTCAATGTAATGCTCACCAGTTGTTGAGAGAATTTGTCTCTAGGAATGTCAAACTGAGAAAGGGTTTACGAACAAAGACTATGACTGAGAAGTCACAAGGAGATAAGCTTGCCAGTGGGAATAAAACAAAGTAAAGACCCCAAAGTAAATTTTATAAGATTATTGCACCAGAGAGTACATAAAGAAGCCTACTGAAATTCCACAGTTTCACAGATAACTGATACTTCTTATCTGGCAGGTGCTGGAATTCCATAGGAGCAAACCTCAGTGTGGTAGGGATCTTAAAGGGACAGTAAAGTCAAGATAAAGCATTCACAATTCAGAGCATGCATTTTAAACAACTCTCCAATTTACTTCTGTCATCAAATTTGCTTTTTTCTCTTGGTATCCTTTGTTGCAGAGTAACAATAGGTAGGCCCATAGGAGATTAGGAGCATGCACATCTTTAGCATTCTATGGCAGCAATATTTGCAACCATGTATAATATTGCTAAATAAATTGTTGAAACACTGATGCCAAACGGCTAAAGACATCTGCACGTTCCTGAGCTCACATAGAAATACTCTTTAACCAAGGATGCCAAGGCAACTAAGCAAAATTGATAACAGAAGTATGCTATCAATGAACATCTGAACAACTTATAGAGAAGACAGCCTATATCCTAACTGGGATCTGTAATCTGCTAGGCCTCTATCAATCTGTATTCACTGAGGCCCTGACTGCTGCCTTTAACCCCTTCAAAACAAGCACCTACACAAGATGGCCAAACAGATCCTGTGGTTGAGCACTATAGAGATGGTGGTGCCTTGGGGCCCTGGCAAATACCACCTTCATCTGTGAATGTAAAGCACAGCTTGATGGCTGACAACATAGCCCAATGTGACACAAAAGGGTCTTTAGAGATGGCTTTGAGTTGTAGTCGAGGGGAGTTTGAAAAGGTGAGAGGCTACAAAGAGCTATATGTGGCTGGCACTTTTTAAAGTAGGGGAAATTTGTAGCTGCAGATCCGCCTATGTGCCTATTGAAAGTGTGGTGCCTGATTATCTTCAACATTCCGTAGTAGTATTTATTTACTTATTGCAGAGTACAGAAACAGTTCAGGAACAGCATCTAAGCTGATGCAAGGGAGCAATGTTGAGACCTGGAGGGAAAGCTTCTGTCATAACACATCGATCCCCCTATATATCTTGGGGACCACTGGATTCTGTGGACTCGTAGCAGAAGAGATTGTTAGGTCAGTATTGGCCAAGTTTCCTGAGACCCATTTGTATTGGAAGGCAGATCAAGCTTGGAGTTTATTGCTTCCCAGAATATTGTTATTGGAACCTTGAGAACCTAGTCAGTTGTTAAAGTAAAACCGGAGTGGGGAGAAATTGTATACACTACCACTGAAGTGAAAGGGGATAGACGAGCTTATATGTACCTTTAATCAAAATGTTCTTTTGTCCTCACTGACCCCTTATATTATCTTTTAAACTACAGGCTCATGACTCTTATACCTGGTTATGAATGACTTAGAGGTTTAGTGACTAAAGGAGCCTTACTGTTTATATTTCTAGTTAGAGAGATAGTTTTTGCTATTCTGTAAATATATTTATCTGTTATACTTCCTACTTCCTACTGTTATAACTTGGAATTTGTTATTTTGATAAGCCAGATTACAAGTAGTGTGCTATTTAGCACATTCACTCGTGCGCAAACACCACTAGAAGTAAACTTTTAACACTAACACGCACGGGTTTCCACACATATAACAAGTAAAATGTTTGCGCATGGGTAAAACCTGATCCACTCTAACTTCAAGACTTTGGAAATTGGTATCACGCTAATGCATTCACAGGTTTCAATGGAGCTTGTTATGAAAAAAAAACAACTAACGCTTATCGCCTGCACACTAACCGACACCACATTAGCCCTACAGCGCTAAACACAAAGGTAGTTATGAATATTTTACATTCCAGTGTTTTTCATATAGAAGAATATGTTCTTTTTATTTTTAGATATATATTTCTATATAAATAAGTAAAAAAATAAATATAAATATATATGATGATCCGTGATATCCCACACCTATAACAGCCAGAACCAGAGATATGTTAAATCTCCAATTTAATGCAAAAACAAGCATAACGTTTCAGCCCCTACATGAGCCTTGGTCACATGCAGCAAGTCCAAAAAAAGACAGGCATAACATATAAATCCAATACAAAACCTTAAATACCCACACCCACCAATCAAATATGAAACACAGAACCGCCAAATCCTGATAATCCAAACACAGCTGTAACGCATATCAATCTCCGTGAACCACAAGCGCCCGCTTGTAACTCAGACCGCAGTGTGTAACTAAACAGCAAGGAGCATCGTATCACTATTGCGTATGCGTACGTGCTGACGTCATCACGCAAACGCGGGTAACCATGGCAATCGATACACACAGGCCTCTAGCTACAGCGCAAAGACGCGACTGGCCAATCAAATCTGAGCCGACGGCTCAATCAGTATTACTGTGTAACGTAACCATGGCGACCAAACAAAGCGTCATGTGAAATATAAGTGGTAACTTAAAGGTATGATGTTAATATTGCAAACAATAGAAAAACTATCATTTAGGTGCAAGATACTGATAACCATGAGCAAATGTGCAACTTCATACATAACCAAGGCAGGTGATATGGCGGTACTGTGTTCATTAACCAAATCTGATTGAAAACATCTAATGAAAACTTAAAACAATGAATTGGCCTGCCAACAGGACATAAAGGTGTTGAGCAACAATACAACTTAGGGGGCCACTTGTGGCTACATAATATAAATCAAACAGATCAAACTTAAGTGTATACTGTGACAACAACCCCTAATGTCATGAAATAGCAACCAATAGACAATAGATACATTAATCAACAGCGTGCCAAGGGAACATGGTAGAAACTGGTCTCCAAGACCCTTCTACAATCTGAAGAAGCTTGATCAGGAATGGTCCTTGTGGACGGGTAGCAGCCAAGAAGCCACTTTTTCGGAAGGGGAATGTCATGAATACCTCATGATTTAGATAAGGGGTTAATTTTCTTTACGCCTGTGTGCTAGAAAACATTGTTTGTTTTTTTTAAGAAGAACTTTGTTGCTGTGTTTGTGCTAATGAGTTTTTCCTTTGATCAGCCAGAAGCCCTAATAAATAAGCTTGACGAGGCACAGGAGAACTGTATTGCCCCCAACCTGTCAACTCAAGAGACACAAAGCAGTGCCTCTCCCCAGAAATACATAAGGTGTTCTATAATTCCAGGCAAGGGCTGAAAACGTTATTGCCCAAACTGTCAGCAAAGGACTCAATGAAACACAGGGTCTTTTTCAAAGAACTAACATGGGGTCATAAAAGAGAGGGTTGATATTTCCCTAGCCCCTCTAACCAAGAAGGTTGGGTCAAGCGAATTGATCTCTTGAAGCATGTATAAGAATTTGGTGTTTAACAGTTCAAGTGTTCATTCTTACATGGGAGGCTGTATACCAACAGAAGAGGGACTATATTTTCCTGCCAACCTCCCTGGCACAGATATCCAAAGCTAGTAAAGTATAAGGTTTCTGTTATTTCTCCTTTTTATTTTAAAACTGTTTGCTTGTTTATAATTCTACTAGTTAACATATTTTTATTAATAATGCATTGTGCTAATTTTTCGCATTATAAAGTCAATTATTAAGCTTTGACCTTTGTCTAATATTTGAACCACGTTACTGAAAGAGACTGATAGTATTAGTACTGTGATTTAAGGTTATTTATTGCTAAATTGAATTCTGGGATTTAACTTGTTAGCTTGGGCTTTCCTTAAGATTTCCCAAATAATATAATCTTAAGTGGTGGCAGCTTATTTAGTTTAGTTTGGGTGGCAGTAAAGGGGAGTTTTTGGGCATTTTTCTCTCTCTCAGCGACAGGCTGAGAGAGAGGCTCTGGCTGCAGAGAGACAGGCTGCTGAGTGCCAGGCTGAAAGAGAGAGGCTCTGGCCGCTGAGACACAGGCTGCTGAATAACAGGCTGAGAGAGAGCATCAGTTACAGCTTGCACGGTTGGTGAGAGAAACTGTCTCACCTGTTAGTGAACCTAGAGACTCCTCTTTAATCAGACCACAGACAGAGAGTTCCCCTACCCTGGAGAAAGATGGAGACTTGGATGTATTCCTGCGCAGCTTTGAAAAAGTTTGCAGACAGTTCCAGATGCCAAGGGAGCAGTGAGCCAAGTATCTTACCCCTTGTCTGAAAGGTCCTGCCCTAGAAGCTTTTGCTGAACTTGCTCCAGAGTTTGATCAGGACTATTATGAAATTAAAGCTGCACTGCAGATGATGTATAATCTCACTCCTGAGGTCTACAGAAATAAATTCTGTACTCTGCCAAGGGATACATCAGAGAGCTATACTGCAGTTGTTGGAAGCCTGACCACAGCATTTAAACAGTGGACCAGAGGGCTAAAGATTGCCACTATGGAGGAGCTGGAAGATCTAATGGTGAAGGAGCAATTCATACAGCTTTGCCCAGCAGAAGTACAGGAATGGGTTCTTGACCGGAGACCCAAAACAGCAATAGTGGCGGGTGACCTGGCAGATTTTTACACAGCCAACAGGTCACCAGTGAATGGGAGAAAATCCTTTGTTAAGGGGGCATCCCCCTTGAAAAGAGCTGCTTCACGACCCCCCTTCACAAAGCCTGTTGTGCCATTGTTTAATGTGTCTGTTCCCTCTGGGAAAGGAAAGGCGAGTGCTGCATCTGGGCAGGGGGATACCTGCAGGTGTTTGCTTGCAACAAAGTGGGCCACACCAGTTTCCCTTGCCCAGAGAAGATTAAATTGGTGCAATCAGCTGGAGGGGGTAATCCCTCAGAAGTACCAGCATCTGTTTTGTTTGTTACACGACCAGAGAAAAGCAACAATGAGAACTTACAACCTGTGACAGTCGGAGCTAAGGTAACATTGGGGCTTTGGGACACAGGTGCAGCAGTGACTCTTATGCGTCCAGGGCTGGTAAACTCTAAGGACATTATTCCTGTTAGTACTGTAGCAGCTAAGGGGATTGGGGGTATGCAACTTGCAGTGCCTTTGGCACGTGTACATCTTGATTGGGGAGCGGGGAGAGGTTTAAAAAATGTGGGGGTATCTGAAAATATTCCTATTGATGTTTAACTGGGTACTGATCTGGGTAGATTGTTATCTCTGTATGTGCCTAACAATGCTACATGTGACCTAGTGACACTAGCTGTGGACCCTGATGTGCAAAGGGCTGTGTGTTAAATAGCTCAGAGACATGCTGACCAGGAGGGGGGACAGAGTGCATATGTGCAAAGTGTTGTGCCTGAACTGGGGGTGTCTGTGCTGAGATGTGAGCCTGTAAGAGGAGAGACTGACTAGGGAGAAAGACGGGTAGATGGTGTAGGTATGTCTGTGCTTGAACCAGCAGGATCTGCAGAACTGAATTTGACTGTACAGTGTGAGACTGACTGGGGAGAAAGGCAGATAGACTGTGTGGGGCTGTCTGTGCCTGAACTGGTAATATCTCTAGATCATAGTTTAAATGTACAGGGAAAAAATGACTGTGAAAGGAGACAGATGGGTGATGTGTGTCTGTCTGTGCTTGAAACAGTGGAGTATAAAGAAAAAGGTGAGGATATGGGGGGAGAGAATGACTGGATGACTGGACTGCTGGATGATGTGTGCCAGTCTGTGCCAGAACAAATCCCCTGTGGAAAGAGATAGGATATATGGGATAAATGGCAGAAGGTAGATATGCGCTTGTCTGTACCAGTGTCAGAAGGATCCCAAATTCTGTGTGAGGATGGGAAGTGGCAGACTGACTGTAAGAGTGAGCAGGGGGAGAATGTAGCCCCCTCTGGGCCAGAAGCAGCAGCACCCCAGGATCCAGAGTGTGTGTGCAGGAAACTCTTTGAGGGACCCCCAGAGTGAATGTGAAAGATTGTGGGTGACAGAGACCCCAGTAGCCTCAGCTGTGACCTATAAGCAGACTGCACAGACTAGGGGGCAGGGACTGACACAGGCTGCAGATGCAGGGTGGAGGAGTACAGAGAACTGTATTTACACAGCCCCACAGTGCCATTCAGCAGATAAACTGATAGGTTTGCAGAGTCCCCAGCAGGCTCAGCAGATAGGGCCCACAGTGGAGAGAAGGGGGGCAGTTAGGCAACCCCCTACCAACCATAACAAATTGCAAGAGTACAGGCAGTCTACTCAGATGGAGGGGTAAGATCCCTGGGTAGTTAATCAAAAGCTGACAAACACAATACATTCAGAAGGTGTGAAAAGAAACTAGGCTTCACAGACACCTCTGTAACAGGGTATGATGTACATTTCAGGGACAGGATGCAAGCCTTATTGGGGGAGGTACATGAAAAACTCAGCACTGCCAATGCCATAGTCATAAAAGAACAGTTGCAAGATTCTACTGCCAGAGAGGGAGTGTATGAAATGGGGCAAAATGTTCTTGTACTAACACCCATGAGGCAGAAGAAGCTACAGGCTGCATGGGAGGGTCCATGCAATATATTAAATTCAGCTGGGTAGAGCAAATTGTGTGTCATTTTTAAAAGGTGGGAATCATGATGTCAAAACTGCTATGTGCAATTTGTCTGGGGATGGCGTTATCACCTCAAGGGGAAGCTCCCTTTGATACGCAGCTGGAGTGGCTGGTGTGCCACATCCCTTTGCCTCTCTTATTTGGGGGAGGTGTCATGAATACCTCATGATTTACACAATAAGGACTTAATTTTCTTCAAGCCTGTGTGCTAGAAAACATTTCTTTTTTTAAGAAGAACTATGTTGCTGTGTTTGTGTTAACAAGTTTTTCCTTTGATCAGCCAGAAGCCTTATTAAATAAGCTTGTGGAGGCACAAGAGAACATTATTGCCCCTAACCTGTCAGCTCAAGAGACACAAAACAGTGCATCTCCCCAGAAATAGATAAGGTGTTCTATAATTTTAGGCAAGGGCTCAAAACTTTATTGCCAAAACGGTCAGCAAAGGAATTGATGAAACACAGGGTATTTTTCAAAGAACTAACATGGGGTCATAAAAGAGAGGGGTGGATATTTCCCTAGCCCCTCTAGCAAAGAAGGTTGGGTCAAGCAACTTGATGTCTTAGAAGCATGTATAAAAATTGGGTGTTTAACAATTCAAGAGTTCATTCTTACATGGGAGGCTGTATACCAACAGAGTGAGGGACCATCTTTTCCTGCCAACCTCCCTGACACAGATATTAAAAGCTAGTAAAGTTTAAGGTTTCTGTTATTTCTCCTTTTTATTTTAAAACTGTTTGCTTGTGTATAATTCTACTTGTTAACATCTATTTATTAATAATGCATTGTGCTAATTTTTCCGTAATAGTCAATTATTAAGCTTTGGCCTTTGTCTAATATTTGAACCACGTTACTGAAAGAGACTGGTAGTATTATTACTGTGATTTTAGGTTATTTTTTGCTAAATTGTATTCTGAGATTTAACTTGTTAGCTTGGCTTTTTCTTAAGATTTCTTAAGATTTCCCAAATATTATAATCTTAAGTGGTGGCAGCTTATTTAGTTTGGCTTAGTTTGGTTTAGGTGGCAGTAAAGGGGAGTTTTGGGCATTGTTCTAAGACTAGGACAGACTAGAGAGTGCTGTTAACCCTTGCACCCACTGAACTAAGTCACAGGCTTGCCTGGAGTGGCTGGACTGTGACAGATTAGTGAAAGTGGAAAGGGTTTGTTAACCCTTTATGTGCCAAACAAGTGACTGGCGCAGGGTTGGTTAACCCTGATCGTCACAGGGAACAGAAGTGAAAAGGCTAAGATATGCTAAAGCTCACAAAAATTATAATGAAGATTAGTGGAAAAGAGTATCAAATCCAAGTTTGAAATTTTTGGGTCCAATTGTCGACAATATGTGAGAAGAAGAGTTGGAGAGAGATGGAAGAATGAGTGCTTGCAGCCTTCAGTCAAACATTGTGGAGGGTCTGTCCTGGTTTGGGGCTGCATGTCTGCCAGTGGTGTTGGTGATGAAGTATAGACAGGTTTTAATTAATTATGCCATTCCTTTTGGAAAGCGCCTGATTGGGATTTGGTTTTATTTTTCAGCATGATAATGATCCCAAGCACACTGCTAATGAAGTTAAATCATATCAAAACAGCTGATAAAACACTGAGAGTCATGGACTGACATCTGACCTCCACAAAGTCCAGACCTGAATATTATAGAGGCAGTATGGGATCACCTAGACAGAGAAAGAAATAAAAGACAACCTACATCTAAAGAAGAACTCTGGGAAGTGTTTTAAGAAGCCTGGTATAATATACCAAAAGATTACTTCAGAAAACATTAGGACCGACTCCCCAAAAGAGTTCAAGATGTGTTTAGTGCCAAGGGAGGTCACACTAAATACTTATTTTTGCTTGAAGAAGCCATTTTGTTCAGAAAATTGTGTGGGTGTTATATTTTGTGTACATATTTCCTTTATTTTCTGTTTGTATCTTAATAAAGAAACCAAAAAATAAACATGGATGGTCATTAAAACTTTACTAAAACAACAAAATCTAATGGTGGCCTATGACTTTTCTCTCTAGACAGAGAGAGAGAGAGAGAGAGAGAGAGATATGGAAATATATATTTAAAAATACTAAGATCATTTTCTACTATGTGAAGAACATTAGAATATAAAATATTTACAGTACATACACAGTAAAACACATTTTAAAATATTAAGATTGAATAAAAATGATTCTTCATGTTTTAAGGTATTTGAGTGGAGAGGGCTCCAAAGTGTGTATATATATGTGTTTATATGTTATGTATATACATATACACACATATAAATAAAAACAAAATGTATATATATAGATATATATATATACATATACACATACACACAAATATATTCACACACCCAAACACATATTTAGTAGACATATATGTATAAAATATAGCCCTTTCCATTTAAATGCCATGTCATATACCATATACCTTTTCATCCTTAAAATAATTTATTATTATTATTATAATTTTATATTTGTGTTTGGTGCACTTTTGTTTTCACTTAGCCTTTATGCGAGGTCTTTAGTTGCGTTAACTTGACAAGCGCACATTTTTTTTCCCTTTGAGCAATTGCATTTACTTTCAACTTGTAATATGTGCGCCACTCGTAATCTAGCCCAGTATCTACTCATACCTATGATGCTAGGGGAGTATTGAGTGCTGCATATTATATGTTTGTTGCATCCCTTATCTACTTGCACACAACTAAGGGCCAGATTACAAGTGAAGCGTTATTTAACGCTCCTGCTCGAGCATTAGCTGTGCTAGAAGTAAGCTGTTTGAGCATGTTGTGTTGCGCTCCTATTACAAGTTGAAAGTAAAAAGTCCAAATTAGAATATCGTGTGGGCGTTCACGTATTCCGCCATAGAAGTCAATGGATCAAAAAAAGTTGATAAACAAAAACCTCCTACTTGCAATCAAACAAGATTGCATATTCTCAAATGCGCTAATTTCCCATTCCAATCTTCTTCACATAGCAGAATATATTCTATTTATTTCTGCATAAATCAAATTTTCTTTGGTACAATATATATCTACACCTATATATATATATATATATATATATATATATATATATATATATATATAATTATATATAGGTATAGATATATACAGATATATAGGAATATCTATTTATAAATACATAGAACATATTCTGCTATATGCAGAACATTGGAATGTGAAATATTTACAGTAAATACACAGTATAACACTTTATTAAATATAAATATTGCATAAATATGATTTTACATGTTTTAATCTACTTAATCAAAGGGCTTCAATGCACTTATATATATGTCTATATGTGTGTACATATATATTAATGTTTTTATATGTGTATATGTCTGTAAATACATATATACACATATAAATTCATAAAAATATGTGCACACACACACACACACACACACACACACACATATATATATATATATATATATATATATATATATATATATATATACAAACATACATATTTAGACATGCATGTGTATCTATGTTAAAGACCTTTGCCTGCTTTTTTTTTTCTAACACCTGAGAACTCATATCTTTGAGCCCTTATAACTTTTTTTTCTGCAAATATTTTTTTTATACATTTTATTAGATTTTGTTATTGTGAGTGCAACTATACTTTGTAATGTATTTTTTATGTGTTTTGTGCAACTTTTTTGTTTCGGGAAACAGTTAACCAGAGCTCAAAGGACACGGTAATCATTATAGCGTAAATAGCGATTGCGCTTAAATTATCACGTTCACTTTCACCTTGTAATGCAAGCGAAAAAACAGATGCGCGCAAACATCCGCAATAAACCCTATTATCGATTGGGCGTAACTATTAGCTCCACTCGTATCTGCCCAAAAATGTTTTTACAGTGGCATGTCAGCTTCTATTACCATTATTTACTGATATTATTTCTTATATTCCAAACTGTTCATTCACCTCTGTCTGTGGGGATGTGGAGCATTCAGTTTGTATATGTTTCAAAGTTAATTCTATTATTGATAATTTATTGGTATCTACCTCTGAAATATTGCTATAGTCTCCTCTTTCTTAAGTTATATCTTCATTGAAGTCTGATGCAGCCTCAATTGTTAGCCAGATCATAGGACTTTTGGCAATATGAAAAGCAGCGGTTTATTTTTCTAATTTATGCTATGACTATTTGTTTTCAGATACCACTTCATTCCATTTGTAGTTTATATCTTCAGATTTCATATGGCTGTTCTCCCATCAATTCCTTGCAAATGTTTAAATTATGAGCCAGTAGCTATATTTTCTAATCTACCTGATGTTAATATGTTTATAATTATAAATTGTTCTCATATATTTTATGGTTTGTTCTTTGATTCTGCTGGGTAATAATTTCCTATTTTGTGCAGATATGTAACAGCCTGGAAAGTTTTGTTTTTCTTTGTCTGAGTATGTACTTTTAAACCTCAATAAAAAAAACTGTAATATTGTTTAAAATTATGCAATATAGATAAAACTTGAATGTCCATTTAAAGGGATACTAAACCCAAATGTTTTATTTCATAATTCAGATGCATTCAAATTCAAGCAACTTTCTAATTTACTCCTACTATAAATTTTTCTTTGTTCTCTTGCTATCCTTATTTGAAATGCAGGAATCTAAGCTTAGGAGCCGGTGTTCTGTAATGTTCTCCGACCGCATTTTCCTACCAATGGCCATGCCTAAAAATTTTTTGCAAAGACAGTTGTGCACGTATGCGCTCACTGCCGCAGTCCGAAAATATTACAGAACACGCCTACAATAAACTTGCAAATTACACTTAAGAGCACGCATTCGCTCACCACCGCAGTCGGCAAATATTACAGAACCGGTACGTCCACAATTTTGGCACTAGCTGGGGACATCTAAATACCAGTGCCAAAAAAAAGCTTAATATTCAATATTATTGTACGGATTTGTTTGATTAAAAGATTGAACGTTTTTCATTAAATCAGACAATAATATAAATAGTTACAAACATTCCCTTTCATGATAGGGAATGTTTGTAACAATTTATATTATGTCTGTTTTAATGCAATACGTTCACTCATTTAATCATCAAACAAATCTGTACAATAATATTGAGTATTGAGTCTTTTCTTTGGCACTGGTATTTAGATGTCCCCAGCTAATGCCAAAATTGTGGACGTACTGGTTCTGTGATATTTACCGACTATGGCAGTGAGCGTATACGTGCTCTTTAGTGTAATTTGCAAGTTTATTGTAGGCGTGTTCAGTAATATTTTCCGACTGCGGCAGTGAGCACATGCTTGCAGAACTGTTTTAACAAGTTAATTGTAGGCATGGTCGTAAGCATTATGTAGGTAGGAAAACGTAACAAGGTCGTAAAAGATTACAGAAGACCGGCCCATTTTTGGTTCAGCACCTGGGTAGTGCTTGCTGATTGGTGGCTAAATGTAGCCACCAATCAGGAAGTGCTACCCAGCGTGCTGAACAAAAATGGGCTGACTCCTAATCTTAGATTCCTGCTTTTTCAATTAAAGATAGCAAGAGAACAAATAAAAATTAATAATAGGAGTAAATTATAAAGTGGCTTAAAATTGCATGCTCTATCTGAATCATGAAAGAAAAAAGTTGGGTTTAGTATCCCTTTAATATTGTTTTACCTGTTAATTTGACATAAGGTAGATTATGAAAGCTCAGAATGTACTTATCACAGTAGAATATTTTCTAGGTTAAAGGGATTTTAAAACAGTCTATTTAATTGTAATTTAAAAAAAAAAAAAAACACTAAGCAGTCGCTTATACTAAATAGTAAAAATTGCAATATGTATTATTAAAGGGACACTGAACCCAAATTTTTTCTTTTGTGATTCAGATAGAGCATGACATTTTAAGAAACTTTCTAATTTAATCCTATTATCAAATTTTCTTAATTCTCTTGCTTTCTTTATTTGAAATGCAAGAATGTAAGTTTAGATGCCGGCCCATTTTTGGTGAACAACCTGGGTTGTTCTTGCTGATTGGTGGAAAAATGTATCCAGCAATAAAAAAGTGCTGTCCAGAGTCCTGAACGACAAATAAGCTTAGATGCCTTCTTTTTCAAATAAAGATAGCAAGAGAACAAAGAAATATTGATAATAGGAGTCAATTAGAAATTTGTTTAAAATTGCGTGCTCTATCTGAATCACAAAAGAAAAAATTTGGGTTCAGTGTCCCTTTAACCTATTTAAATGGATTTGACTTTTTATTTATTTTTTACACTGTATTTGTCCTTCCTTTCAAAGCCCTACAAAGAGGATGAGGAGGCTTTTGCAGGAAGTTTTATCTTAGTCTGATGTCATAAATCTTCTAGGCTAGTGAATAAACTAGATAACAGGGAGTCAGATTTGCTCATGCCCAGAACTGACAGAAAAAAAACTTAAAATCCTGTGCTCTTAAAACACTGGGGCGGGGCTACACTGAGAAGTGATAAGTGCACATTTTGTATGAAAACAAATAAGTTATTTTCTTTTTATTACACAATCTTTTTCTTTTTATATTTGCTTTTATTTAACATATTTGTTTTTACCAAAGTTTAAGTACTGTTTAATATCCCTTTAAGGATCATATTTGCACAATTGTGGAGTTTTTGGCAGACTTGATTAGGAATAAATTACTTTAGCAAACACAAAAAAAAGTTTACATAGAAATATAAAATATTTGTGTGTTTGACATGAGATTACCTTAATGGAGACATACTCCCTTTTTTCAGATATAAGCTGCAGAGAATGGGTGTCTGGAAACCACTCACTCTGACCTAGTTAGATATTGGCTGTTTACATGTATTTGCTTTTTTCAATCTCCTTATACTCGTTTATGTTTCCTGTATGTACTTTTATTGTGGTACTGACTCACTCTGGAATGTTTTCATACCTCTTATCTTGAACATAAAAATAATAAAGTATTACAATCTCAATGTTCTTAATTGTCCCGGATATCTGAAAACTACAATAGCTTAATTGATATTGTTGGGTGTGATCTGCCTCCAGGTCATTAATTAAATGCACGCACAATGAATGACATAATTAGTAATTATCATAGAGTACACTTGTCTTTTGTAGTATTAAACTATAAGCTATGTCTATTGTTGCTCCAGTGAGTATTTATTTGTGTAATTAAATAGACATAATAGTGCAATTAAAATGCTCTAATGCACTACATAGCAATATTACTACGTATTTACTAATTATGCTATACTGTGTTTAGTGGTCCTTTAACTTAAATCCACACTTAGGGCTCGATTTATCAAGCCCTTCTCTCTCCTTCGACTGCAGGTGCGCGCAAACGAACCTGCAGTCAGGATTTATTATGCAGCGTTCATCAGAAAGCTGCTACGCTGCCCTGTTCTCCACCACTTATGGTGGAAAATTTCAATCATCCCTGTCTCTATCGACCGGGGAGATTGACAGTTCTTGCCTGTGTGTGATTGGCTGTGCAGGGGGCGGGGTTGCACAGGAGCACTCATGTGCAATGGTAAATGCGGGCAACGGATTGCTTCCTACCAGAGGAGAAGCCGGTTGGACAGGGGCGAATATATATGCCCCTGTCCGCCCATGGATGATAAATCGAGCCCTAGAACAGGAGTAAATACATTATAAAATGAAGGCAACAGAGCAAACCCAGCTGTACAATAGACCCAGGTGGGACCACAGGACCCAGGCAGCCTTTGGCAATGGTGATACATAGGGGAAGCATATTCTGGCTAATGGTGTTTTTTAAGAGAAGTTCTTCTCATATATTATCCATCAGCTGATTATCAGCATTCACTCATGTGAATATTTCAATCTCTTAAACTTGAGACAGTTGACTATGGTTGACTTTAGACTGCAGTGTATGAGGAGATGGGGCACTTTACTTAATTCTTGGACATAAGCAACACAATATTATGAGTTGACCCTTCAGTAAAAGATACATGTTTGCCCATATTTCCAACAACCACAAGGATAAGGACAGAAGCTACTTTTTGTATAATTTCAACATATTCGGCTAGATTACAAGTTTTGCGTTAAGGTAAAAAAGCAGCGTTAACAGGTCCTAACGCTGCTTTTTCACTACCGCTGCTATTATGAGTCTTGCAGGTTTAGGGGCCCGCACACTTTTTTGGCCTTACCGCAAACCGACTTACGTAAACTTCGTAAACCCTTTTTTTCTATGGGACTTCCATAGCGCCGGTATTACAAGTCTGTCCTGGGAGGCCAAAAAGTGAGCGGTACACCCTATACCAACAAGATCCATAACGCATTCTAAAGTCAGTAGTTATGAGTTTTACACTACAACACTGTAGCATAAAACTCATAACTAAAGTGCTACAAAGTACACTAACACCCATAAACTACCTATTAACCCCTAAACCGAGGCCCTCCCGCATCGCAAACACTATAATACAATTTTTAACCCCTAATCTGCCGCTCCGGACATCGATGCCACTATAATAAACATATTAACCTCTAAACCGCCACACTCCCGCCTCGCAAACACTAGTTAAATATTATTAACCCCTAATCTGCCACCCCTAACATCGCCGCCACCTACATTATACTTATTAACCCCTAATCTTCTGCTCCGGACATCGCCGCCACCTACATTATATTTATTAACCCCTAATCTGCCATCCCCCAACGTCGCCGCCACTATATTAAATTTATTAACCCCTAAACCTAAGTCTAACCCTAACCCTAACACCCCGTAATTGAAATATAATTTAAATTAATGTAAATAAAATTACTATCATTAACTACATTATTCCTATTTAAAACTAAATACTTACCTATAAAATAAACCCTAAGCTTGCTACAATATGACTAATAGTTACATTGTAGCTAGCTTAGGGTTTATTTTTATTTTACAGGCCAGTTTGTTTTTATTTTAACTAGGTAGAATAGTTACTAAATAGTTATTAACTATTTAATAACTACCTAGCTAAAATAAATACAAATTTACCTGTAAAATAAAACCTAACCTAAGTTACACTAACACCTAACAATACACTACAATTAAATAAATTACATAAATTAAATACAATTAAATAAATTAAATTAGCTAAATCACAAAAAAAACACTAAATTACAGAGAATAAAAAACAAATTACAGATCTTTAAACTAATTACACCTAATCTAAAAGCCCTATCAAAATAAAAAAGCCCCCCCAAAATAAAAAAAAACCCTAGCCTAAACTAAACTACCAATAGCACTTAAAAGGGCCTTTTGCGGGGCATTGCCTCAAAGAAATCAGCACTTTTTCCTGTAAAAAAAAAATACAAACACCCCCCAACAGTAAAACCCACCACCCACAAAACCAACCCCCCAAATAAAATACTAACTAAAAAAACCTAAGCTCCCCATTGCCCTGAAAAGGGCATTTGGATGGGCATTGCTCTTAAAAGGGCATTTAGCTCTATTGCAGGCCCCAAAGCCCTAACCTAAAAAATAAACCCACCCAATACACCCTTAAAAAAATCCTAACACTAACCCACGAAGATTCACTTACCGGGAGAAGTCTTCATCCAAGCAGCAAGATGTCCTCAACGAAGCCAGCAGAAGTGGTCCTCCAGACAGCATCTTCTATCTTCATCCTTCCGGCGCAGAGCGGGTCCATCTTCAAGACATCCGACGCGGAGCATCCTCTTCCAACGAAGTCTTCTTGCTGAATGAATATCTCTTTAAGTGACGTCATCCAAGATGGCGTCCCTTAGATTCCGATTGGCTAATAGAATTCTATCAGCCAATCGGAATTAAGGTAGAAAAAATCCTATTGGCTGATTGGATCAGCCAATAGGATTGAGCTTATATTCTATTGGCTGTTCCAATCAGCCAATGGAATGCGAGCTCAATCCTATTGGCTGATCCAATCAGCCAATAGGATTTTTTCTACCTTAATTCCGATTGGCTGATAGAATTCTATCAGCCAATCGGAATCTAAGGGACGTCATTTTGGATGACGTCACTTAAAGAGATATTCATTCAGCAAGAAGACTTTGTTGGAAGAGGATGCTCCGTGTCGGATGTCTTGAAGATGGACCCGCTCCATGCCGGAAGGATGAAGATAGAAGATGCCGTCTGGATGAAGACTTCTGCCCATCTGGAGGACCACTTCTGCCCGTCTGGAGGACCACTTCTGCTGGCTTCGTTGAGGACATCTTGCCGCTTGGATGAAGACTTCTCCTAGCAAGTGAATCTTCGTGGGTTAGTGTTAAGATTTTTTTAAGGGTGTATTGGGTGGGTTTATTTTTTAGGTTAGGGCTTTGGACCTGCAATAGAGCTAAATGCCCTTTTAAAGGGACATTAAACACTTTGAGATGGTAATATAAAATGATAAATTATATATAATAAAACAACTCTGCAATATACTTTCATTATTTATTTTGTCCTCTTTGCCTGCAATTCCATTCTGAAATTGTGAGCTTTTCAGTTCCTGTTACAAATGGAAGTGCAGAACACTGTTAAATCCAGCACAACCATTGGCTGCACACTCTAGTGCCCTATTTATAACTGACCCTAATTGGCCACAGCAGAGAAGGTAACACAAGTTACAACATGGCAGCTCCCAGTGTTTTATAGACACTAAAACTTTACACTTATTTTGTCACTTTTTAAACAACTAATGAAACTTTAAAAAATACATCTACATGTTAGTCATGGACTAATCTTTTCTTTGAATGCATCATTCTATCTAGCATGTATTTAGTGTTTAATGTCCCTTTAAGGGCAATGCCCATCCAAATGCCCTTTCAGGGCAATGGGGAGCTTAGGTTTTTTTAGTTAGTATTTTATTTGGGGGGTTGGTTGTGTGGGTAGTGGGTTTTACTGTTGGGGGGTGTTTGTATTTTCTTTTACAGGAAAAAGAGCTGATTTGTTTGGGGCAATGCCTCATAAAAGGCACTTTTAAGGGCTATTGGTAGTTTAGTTTAGGCTAGGGTTTTTTTATTTGGGGGGGGGGGGGGCTTTTTTATTTGGATAGGGCCATTAGATTAGGTGTAATTAGTTTAAAGATCTGTAATTTGTTTTTTATTTTCTGTAATTTAGTGTGTTTTTTTGTGATTTAGCTAATTTAATTTATTTAGTTGTAGTGTAGTGTTAGGTGTTAGTGTAACATAGGTTAGGTTTTATTTTACAGGTAAATTTGTATTTATTTTAGCTAGGTAGTTATTAAATAGCTAATAACTATTTAGTAACTATTCTACCTAGTTAAAATAAATACAAACTTGTCTGTAAAATAAAAATAAACCCTAAGCTAGCTACAATGTAACTATTACTTATATTATAGCTAGCTTAGGGTTTATTTTATAGGTATTTAGTTTTAAATATGAATAATGTAGTAAATGATAGTAATTTTATTTAGATTTATTTAAATTATATTTCAATTAGGGGGTGTTAGGGTTAGACTTAGGTTCAGGGGTTAATAAATTTAATATAGTGGCAGTGACGTTGGGGGCGGCAGATTAGGGGTTAATAAGTGTAGGGAGGTTGCAGCAACATTGGGGGCGGCAGATTAGGGGTTAATAAGTGTAAGATTAGGGGTGTTTAGACTCTGGGTTCATTTTAGGGTGTTAGGTGTAAACATAAAATGTGTTTCCCCATAGGAATCAATAGGGCTGTGTTACTGAGTTTTACGCTGCTTTTTTGCAGGTGTTAGACTTTTTCTCAGCCGGCTCTCCCCATTGATGTCTATTGGGAAATCGTGCACGAGTACGTACGACCAGCTCACCGCTGACTTAAGCAGCGCTGGTATTGGAGTGCGGTATGGAACTCAATTTTGCTCTACGCTCACTTCTTGCCTTTTAACGCCGGGTTTGTAAAAACTATAATACCAGCACTGTAGGTAATTGAGCGGTGAGAAAAAACTGCTTGTTAGCACCGCACAGCACCTAATGTAAAACTCGTAATCTCGCCGATTGGCTTCAGAAATGTATGTGCATATATCACCATGATATTTGTGCACATATTTTTAATCTCTGTCAAAAAGATTAAAGCTGAATTATGTGGCACAAAACTAAATATAGACATTATTCCAATTCATTCAAGCTTGCTGTGTGAAATTGTCATATGTAGCTTGGGAGTTTTTTGACCTCCCATTTATTCCATTATGATTCATTTAAAAAGCATCAATACGCAGGCAAAATTGCATATGCAATATAACATTGAATATCAACATAAACACGTGAAAAACTAAAACATGTGGTACTTCTCTGAATTTTCAATATTTTTGCAGGGTTTTTGCTTGGCTTTATTCTATGCAGCCAAATCATTGCGTTCACCTCTGTCTCTGCCCCATACCCCCTTTCCTAGACACACAGATATCCCCACCCACCATTTTTCCTCCTCCCTTCTTTTGTCCTTCTTACTTTCCTCTTCTTTTACTCCATCATTAACACTTCCTTTCCTGGCAATAATAGCCTGGCTGCGCAACGCTTCATCAATCAGACAATGATTACCTCTTGTTAATATAACTTTATTAAAGTGTTTAAGTTTTACAGTTAATGCTTTTACAACATTTTCAAAAACTAATGCAAATACAATATGACATAACTTCTGAAACTGCCTCCTAGGATGCACTTTTCTACCTTTTCCTTTCTTATTAGGAGATCTTGATGATGAATTTATTTGTATCTCATTGGAGACAGGCTTCCAATTTGCCATCTATATCTTCTTTATTGTTTATTCTTCTCCTTCATGACAAAAGCTGTACATTACAAACTCTAGATGCGTCATTGTTCGTTATGCTTTCTTTCATGTAATTGGCAAGAGTCCATGAGCTAGTGACGTATGGGATATACAATCCTTCCAGGAGGGGCAAAGTTTCCCAAACCTCAAAATGCCTATGAATACACCCCTCACCACACCCACAATTCAGTTTTACAAACTTTGCCTCCTATGGAGGTGGTGAAGTAAGTTTGTGCTAAGATTTCTATGTTGATATGCGCTTCTGAGCATTTTTGAAGCCCAATTCCTCTCAGGGTACAGTGAATGTCAGACGGATGTTAAGGGAGTATCACCTATTGAATGCAATGGTTTTCCTCATGGGGATCTATTTCATAGGTTCTCTGTTATCGGTCGGAGAGATTCATCTCCTACCTCCCTTTTCAGATTGACAATATACTCTCATATTCCATTACCTCTACTGTTTCAGTACTGGTTTGGCTATCTGCTATATGTGGATGGGTGTCTTCTTGTAAGTATCTTTTTATTACTTAAAGGGACACTGAACCCAAATTTTTTCTTTTGTAATTCAGAAAGAGCATGCAATTTTAAGCAACTTTCTAATTTACTCCTATTATCAATTTTTCTTCATTCTCTTGCTATCATTATTTGAAAAAGAAGGCATCTAAGCTTTTTTTTGGTTTCAGTACTCTGGACAGCACTTTTTTATTGGTGGATGAATTTATCCACCAATCAGCAAGGACAACCCAGGTTGTTCACCAAAAAATGGGCTGGCATCTAAACTTACATTCTTGCATTTCAAATAAAGATACCAAGAGAATGAAGAAAATTTGATAATAGGAGTAAATTAGAAAGTTGCTTAAAATGTCATGCTCAATCTGAATCACGAAAGAAAAATTTTAGGTACAGTGTCCCTTTAAGACACTCTCAGCTATGGTTTGGCACTTTATGCATTTATATAAAGTTCTAAATATATGTATTGTACTTATATTTGCCATGATTCAGGTTTCAGTATATTTCCTTTTGCAGACTGTCAGTTTCATATCTGGGAAATGCATTTTTTAGGAAAATTTATTTCTTACCTGGGGTATAGTCTTTTTTCAATTGACTGTCATTTTCAAATTCGCGGGCAGAATTAGTCTCACGAGGGCGCAAAATACTAAAGTTTATTGTGTCATTCTTGACGCAAGATTTTTTTGGTGCGAAGTTACGTTCGTTGACGCAAATTCATCCTTTCACAAGGTCGTTTCTGGACGTTTTTGGCGCCAAAAAATATTTTTTCTGTTTGTTGTGTGTCATACTTGGTGCCAAATATTTTCATTATTTAAGACCCCATTCTTTGTTGCCTTCTGCCTTTTTTCTATGTCAGAGGGCTATGCTGTTTGCATTTTTTCCCATTCCAGAAACTGCCATATAAGGAAATTGATCATTTTGCTTTATATGTTTTTTTTCTCTTACATTTGCAAGATGTCTCAATCTGATCCTGTCTCAGAAATCACTGTTGGAATCCTGCGGCCTGATAACAGTTCTACCAAAGCTAAGTGCATTTGTTGTAAACTTGTGGAGGTTATACCTCCAGCTGTGGTTTGTAATAGTTGTCATGATAAACTTTTATATGCAGAGAATGTATCCATCAGTAGTAGTTCATTACCTGTTGCTGTTCCCTCAACATATAATGCACAAGATATACCTGTAAATTTAAAAGAATTTATTTCTGATTCTATTCAGAAGGCTTTGTCTGCCATTCCGCCTTCTAATAAACGTAAAAGGTCTTTTAAAACTTCTCATAAGGTTGATGAAATTTCAAATGACCAGCAACATACTGAATTATCCTTCTCTGATGAGGATCTATCTGATTCAGAAGATCCTGCCTCAGATATTGACACTGACAAATCCTCTTATTTTTTTAAAATGGAGTATATTCGTTCTTTGTTAAAAGAAGTGTTGATTACATTAGATATGGAGGAAACTAGTCCTCTTGATATTAAAACTAGTAAACGTTTAAATTCTGTTTATAAACATCCTGTGGTTATTCCAGAGGTTTTTCCAGTTCCTGATGCTATTTCTGATATGATTTCTAAGGAATGGAATAGGCCTGGTACTTCTTTTATTCCTTCTTCAAGGTTTACAAAATTGTATCCTTTGCCAGCAGTTAGATTGGAGTTTTGGGAAAAGATCCCCAAAGTTGATGGGGCTATCTCTACTCTTGCTAACGTACTACTATTCCTACGGAAGATAGTACTTCTTTTAAAGATCCTTTAGATAGGAAACTTGAATCTTATCTAAGGAAAGCTTATTTATATTCATTCATCTTCTTAGGCCTGCAATTTCTTTGGCTGATGTTGCAGCTGCTTCAACTTTTTGGTTGAAAACTTTAGCGCAATAAGTATCGGATCATGATTTGTCTAGCATTGTTAAGTTGATTCAACATGCTAATAATTTAATTTGTGATGCCATTTTTGATATTATCAAAATTGATGTTAAATCTATGACTTTAGTTATTTTAGCTAGAAGAGCTTTGTGGCTCAAATCTTGGAATGCTGATATGACTTCTAAGTCTAGATTGCTATCTCTTTCTTTCCAAGGTAATAAATTATTTGGTTCTCAGTTGGATTCAATAATTTCAACTGTCACTGGGGGGAAGGGAGTTTTTTGCCTCAGGATAAAAGACCTAAGGGTAAATCTAAAGCTTCTAACCGTTTTATTCCAATTTGAAGAAGGCTTCCAATTGGAATAATTCCAAGCCATTTAAGAGATCAAAACCAGCCCCCAAGTCCGCATGAAGGTGCGGCCCTCATTCCAGCTCAGCTGGTAGGGGGCAGATTAAATTTTTCAAAGATGTTTGGATCAATTCGGTCCAAAATCATTGGATTCAGAGTATTGTCTATCAGGGGTACAGAATATGATTCAGAGTAAGACCGCCTGTGAGAAGATTTTTTCTCTCACGCATTCCGGAAAACCCAGTAAAGGCTCAGGCTTTCCTGAAGTGTGTTTCAGACCTGGAGTTATCAGGAGTAATCATGCCAGTTCCATTTCAGGAACAAGGTCTGTGGTTTTATTCAAATCTATTCATTGTCCCAAAGAAAGAAAATTCATTCAGACCAGTTTTGGATCTAAAGATCTTGAATCGATATGTAAGAGTACCAACTTTCAAAATGGTGACCATAAGGACTATTCTGCCTTTTGTTCAGCAAGGACATTATATGTCCACAATAGACTTACAGGATGCATATCTTCATATTCCGATTCATCCAGATCACTATCAGTTCTTGAGATTATCTTTTCTAGACAAACATTACCAATTTGTTGCTCTTCCTTTTGGCCTAGCGACAGCTCCAAGAATTTTTTTCAAAGGTTCTAGGTGCCCTACTCTCTGTAATCAGAGAGCGGGGTATTGCGGTATTTCCTTATTTGGATGATATCTTGGTAGAATCTCACACAAATCAATTAGTGTTGTTTCTTCGAAGACATGGTTGGAGGATCAATTTACCAAAAAGGTCTTTGATTCCTCAGACAAAGGTAACCTTTTTAGGTTTCCAGATAGATTCAGTGTCCATGACTTTGTCTCTAACAGACAAGAAACGTTTGAAATTGGTTGCAGCCTGTCGGAACCTTCAGTCTCAGTCATTCCCTTCAGTAGCTATGTGCATGGAAGTTTTAGGTCTCATGACTGCAGCATCGGACGCGATCCCCTTTGCTCGTTTTCATATGAGGCCTCTCCAGCTTTGTATGCTGAACCAATGGTGCAGGGATTATACAAGGATATCACAATTAATATCCTTAAACCCCCAATGTTCGATTTTCTCTGACTTGGTGGTTAGATCACCATTGTATAATTTTAGGGGCCTCTTTCGTTCGTCCAACCTGGACTGTGATCACAACAGATGCGAGTCTTTCAGGTTGGGGAGCTGTTTGGGGATCTCTGACAGCACAAGGGGTTTGGAAATCTCAAGAGGCGAGATTACCAATTAATATTTTGGAACTCTGTGCGATTCTCAGGGCTCTTCAGTTTTGGCCTCTGTTGAAGAGAGAACCATTCATTTTTTTTCAGACAGACAATATCATAACTGTGGCATATGTCAATCATCAGGGTGGGACTCACAGTCCTAAAGCTATGAAAGAAGTATCTCGGATACTTGTTTGGGTGGAATCCAGCTCCTGTCTAATTTCTACAGTTCATATCCCAGGTATAGACAATTGGGAAGCGGATTACCTCAGTCGTCAGACTTTACATCCAGGAGAATGGTCTCTCCACCCAGATGTGTTTTCTCAAATTGTTCAGATGTGGGGGCTTCCAGAAATAGAAGGGATCTTCAGACGGAAGCAGTGGATGCATTGACACTTCCTTGGTGTTATCAACCTGCTTATATTTTCCCGCCTCTAGTTCTTCTTCCAAGAGTGATCTCCAAAATCATCATGGAGCAATTGTCTGTGCTGCTGTTGGCTCCAGCATGGCCTCACAGGTTTTGGTATGCAGATCTTGTTCGGATGTCCAGTTGCCAACCTTGGCCACTACCATTAAGGCCAGACCTTCTATCTCAAGGTCCGTTTTTCCATCAGGATCTCAAATCATTAAATTTGAGGGTATGTAAATTGAACGCTTAGTGCTTAGTCATAGAGGTTTCTCTGACTCAGTGATTAATACTATGTTGCAGGCTCGTAAATCTGTTTCTAGAAAGATTTATTATCGAGTTTGGAAGACTTACATTTAATGGTGTTCTCATAAATTCGTTTGGCATTCTTTTAGAGTTCCTAGAATTTTACAGTTTCTTCAGGATGGTTTGGATAAAGGTTTGTCTGCAAGTTCCTTGAAAGGACAAATCTCTGCTCTTTCTGTTTTATTTCACAGAAAGATTGCTAAACTTTCTGATATTTATTGTTTTGTGCAGGCTTTGGTTTGTATCAAGCCTGTCATTAAATCAGTCTCTCCTCCTTGGAGTCTTAATTTAGTTTTGAAGGCTTTACATGCTCCTCTGTTTGAGCCTATGCATTCTTTGGACATTAAACTACTTTTTTGGAAAATGTTGTTTCTTTTGGCCGTCTCTTCTGCTAGAAGAGTTTCTGAATTATCCGCTCTCTCTTGTGAATCTCCTTTTCTGATTTTTCATCAGGATAAGGCGGTTTTGCAGACTTCATTTAAATTCTCACCTAAGGTTGTGAATTCTAACAACATTAATAGAGAAATTGTTGTCCCTTCCTTGTGTCCTAATCCTAAGAATTCTTTGGAGAGATCCTTACATTCTTTGGAGAACTTTGAAATATTATGTTGAAGCTACTAAAGATTTCAGGAAGACTTCTAGTCTATTTGTTATATTTTCTGGTTCTAGGAAAGGTCAGAAGGCTTCTGCTGTTTCCTTGGCTTCATGGTTAAAGCTTTTGATTTATCAAGCTTATTTGGAGTAGGGTCAAGCCCCGCCTCAGAGAATTACAGCTTATTCTACTAGATCAGTCTCCACTTCGTGGGCTTTTAAGAATGAAGCTTCAGTTGATCAGATTTGCAAAGCAGCAACTTGGTCTTCTTTGCATACATTTACTAAATTCTACCGTTTTTATGTATTTGCTTCTTCGGAAGCAGTTTTTGGTAGACAAGTTCTTCAGGCAGCTGTTTCAGTTTGATTCTTCAGCTTTTGATTTAGGTTTTTTCCTTTAATTTATGAGAACAAAATTATATATTGGGTTGTGGATTAATTTTTTCAGCGGAAAATGGCTGTTTTTATTTTTATCCCTCCCTCTCTAGTGACTCTTGCGTGGAGTTCCAAATCTTGGGTACTGCTATCCCATACGTTACTAGCTCATGGAGTCTTGCCAATTACATGAAAGAAAACATAATTTATGTAAGAACTTACCTGATAAATTCATTTCTTTCATATTGGCAAGAGTCCATGAGGCCCACCCTTTTTATGTTGGTTATGATTTTTTTGTATAAAGCACAATTATTTCCAAATTCCTTTGTTGATGCTTTTTACTCATTTCTTTATCACCCCACTACTTTGCTATTCATTAAACTGAATTGTGGGTGTGGTGAGGGGAGCGTATTTATAGGCATTTTGAGGTTTGGGAAACTTTGCCCCTCCTGGTAGGATTGTATATCCCATACGTCACTAGCTCATGGACTCTTGCCAATATGAAAGAAATGAATTTATCAGGTACGTTCTTACATAAATTATGTTTTCTAATGTACATGTAATTATCTCAATAAAACTTGCACAAAAAAATGAAAAAAAAATAAAATAAAGAACACCGTAGGAAATTAATTTCCATAAAAAGTGGCCACAATTTATCTAATCGTCTCTAAAACATGATTTAAACAGTTCTCGTGCTATAAACCGTGAATTGAAGGGACAAGGTTTAAAATATCAGCAAATGTTCCAAACTTCACTGTACAGAATAAGATTGGTCTTTCACAAATTTCTATAAAATGGCAATGCAAGGCTCTAGGTACTGTAAATCTTGTTGTTTTTTTTTCAAAACACAATTTTTCAGACTTCTGTTTATTTTAAAAATCCATGCAAAACATCTTGGCTGCCAAATAAACAAAACAAAACAGCAAACAGTTAAATACCAATCACAAATATGCAGATTCTGATAGAAATCCCATTTAAGAAGATGCAATTGCTGTATCTTAGAATCACGAAATTGTGAGTATGAAATAAAAACAAACATTTTAAGAGCGTGATTACTAAATGCCATTTTTAGATGTAGTCTTGATTTCAATTTTCTCGCATTTCCTGCAGATCATGTTAGCTGTAAGGTATATCATATATATGACTATTAAGTACATATACATATGTAACTGTCTGTCCTGCCCACTACCCAGGAACTATATAATAGTGATGAATATAGGTGTAATAAATCTCGACTATATATTCATAAATCCATCTAAAATGGTGTTGTGGCCATTTAAGAGTGTATTGTACATGCTCAAGATAAAATAATTATTCCAAATTGTCTTATAATTACACACGAACATGTTAAAAAGCCCACTTTTACACTTTATAAACAACCTTTGTATGTTGGCTTTTATATGTCCATTTTTTACTGAAATAAAGTGCACAACTTGTAGTTGGGTGGAATTGTGATCTTATGGGCCGTTGCTGTCCGTGAATCATATGGCTGATTTTTCATCTATCTGATTGGATCTGATCCAAACTTCTCTCTATAAGGAAATTATAAATATTCAGAACTGATCAGGAGCTGAATAACCACTGATAAACAGCATCAGAAAGATTGCAATTGATCCCATAGTTTGAAAATGCTAAAGCTTTATTTTCGATCATCAATATGTATTCTAAAAAGTATATGTTGTGTACATGGATAATATTATCATTAATTGTGTATTAAGGCTAAAAATTTTATCTAATTGACATATGTACCGAAAACAGTAAAGGTATGTTGCTTTAAAAGGCTCAAATGTGTTTTCAAGCGGTCAAGGTTATTGAAGCATAAAAGTCCAAAAAATATTTCATAGATTGGGATATGGTGTCAAATGTAGTGGGTTAACTAGGCATATAAGGAGCACACCACCCCACAACACAATGAAAAAGGTGCTTAACAACAGTTGATAACAAAATGTTCACCTTTTTGCTAACTCACACCTAGATTACAAGTTTTGCGCTATAGAGGGTGCGAAACGAATGCAACAAAAGTTGCGTAATTTCACCCTCCATATCGCTGCCATTACGAATTTTGAAAAAGCCGCTTTGTGCGTGCGATATGGTGGCATTGAGCTCCATACCGCACAAAATCCAAGCGCTGCTTTCACGTGCTCATGCTTTCCCCATAGACATCAATGGGAAGAAAGTGTTAGAAAAAAACCTAACACCTGCGATCACGGAATGAAAAGCTTTGTAACGCAACCCCATTGATATCTATGGGGAAAAAAAGTTACGTTTAAACCTAACACCCTAACATAAACCCCATGTCTGAATACCCCTAATCTGCTGCCCCCGACATCGCCAACACCTACATAAAGTTAACCCCTAATCTGCCGCTTCTGACATCGCTGCCACCAAAATAAATGTAGTAACCCCTAATCTGCTGCTTTTGATATCGCTGCCACTATAATAAAGTTATTAACCCCTATTCCCCCGCACTCCAACATAGCCCACACTATGAAAAAGTTACTAACCCCTATTCCTCCACTTCCCGACATTGCCGCCACTAAATAAAGTTATTATCTCCTAAACCTCTGGCCTCCCACATCACTGCCACTAAATAAACCTATTAACCCCTAAACCGACAGCCCACCACATCGCAAAAAACTAAATTAAACTATTAACCCCTAAACCTAACAACCCCCTAACTTTAAATTAAAATGACAAGATCCCTATCTTAAAATAAATAAAAACTTACCTGGGGAAAAAAATAAAAATAAATATCAATTAAATAAATTCAGTTACTCATTAAAAAACCTAACACTACTAACAAAAATTACATCTACAGTTACAAAAAATTAAAAATACTAAAAAAAAATAAAAAAAAAATACTAAATTACGAAAAATAACGTAATATTCAAATAAGCCAATAGAATTTCAGTAGCTCTCATCCTATTGGCTGATTTGAACAGCCAATAGGATTTCAGTAGCTCTCATCCTATTGGCTGATTTGAATTTCAAAAATCAAATCAGCCAATAGGAATGCAAAGGACGCCATTTTGAAAAGGCTCCCTTGCATTGAAGATTCAGTATACGGCGGCAACCGTATGAAGAGGATGCTCTTTTTTTTAAGGGCTATTGGTAGTTTATTGTAGGCTAGGGGTTTTTTTTATTCTGGGGGGCTTTTTTATTTTTATAGGGCTGCTAGATTAAGTGTAATTTTTTTTATTTTGGATCATTTCGTTTGTTATTTTTCGTAATTTAGTATTTTTTTAATTTTTGTACTTTAGTATTTTTTTAATTTTTGTAATTTAGTATTTTTAATTTTTTGTAACTATAGATTTAATTTTTTTTAGTAGTCTTAGTTTTTTTTTTAAATGAGTGATTTAATATTTAATTAATTGTTATTTTAATTTTAGTATAATAGTAATGTTAGTTTAATTTATAGTTTAAACTTAGGTTTTTTGAATTTACCAGGTAAGTATTTATTTATTTTAAGATAGGGATCTTGTAATTTTAATTTAAAGTTAGGTGGCATGATAAATTGTGCATGATAAATGCAAAATGTGCCATTTTTATTAAGTTTTCAGATTCAAACATAACTGTGAAAGGGCATTGTCTAGTTATTTTCAAATGCTACATAAAAATCCCCCTTATACTGTGCAAGGGGACAATTCAACACCAGTTTTCCAATCAATAAGAAAACACTTTTTTTGGCACTTTGTCAGCTAATTGTTGGACTTCTCAAATTAAACACCTTTGATTGGTTGAAAATACATTTTGCCTGTTTTGGGTTACATGTTTTGTCTTTTTTTTTCAGTGTTAAAGTTCTTCACATGAAAAAAATAGATACATTTCAATGTAATGAAAAATAAAAAATGAAGGTCAAGCACACTTTTAAACATGGACACAAATTAAATAAAATAAAAATCATAGTAGTCTGCCCACCACTAGAATTTTTTAATGTAAAATTGGAAATACCAATTTAGGTCTTATTTTGGATCCCAAAACTAGTATATATTTGACGCACAAATAAAATATAATTGTCTCAGTGTTTATTTTTATTGAAATTGGTTGGAGATTTAAACATGTTAATTATTAAATTAATTGAAACATTAAATTAATGATTGCATCTGTTTACGGTTCAATTTTTTGGCCTTTCTTCAGTGTTAAAGTTCTTGCGCTTTCACATTAATAAACCAAATAATTTTTGGTGTAATAAAAAGTTAAAAACTTGTATACTTGTACACAAATTAAATTAAATAAAAACCATGATAGTCTGCCTGCCACTTGACTTTGTGCATGTAAAATTGGAGATTAATTATTAATCAAAACTTTATGAAATTAATAATTGCATGTGTCATAAATTGATATTATTGGTCAAGTAAAAATAGTTGCATTAAAACGTATTTGGAAATCATCCACAGTATGGAAAAATGTATCTGTTTTGTATTAGTTTTTGCCTTGACCATGTATCTTTGCTTCCATAAAGGTCTTCATGCTAAAACCTATTTGTAATGTCTGTGACACCCTTGCTTCTTATAGTGTTTCATTATCTTGCGTGGGTAGAGCTAGATTTTGCTATTATATCTTTTTATAATTTAATATTCTTTTCTAATTTAAGTGACAATTCTTCTTATTAATTGAGATAGATTTGAAATTGATTAAAAAGGTAAATAAAATAAAATAAACTTGTTGCTATACAATATTTTGATTAATATTTAACACAAAAATTAATGTTGCATTTCTAATTTAATAAATTGGCTATGTATTTATTGATAAAGTTGTGGTGAATTTGCTCCCTAATCTTCTTAATATAATGGGGCCGATTTATCAAGGGCCGAATGGCCCCTGTTTCCGTGCGAGCCTTCAGGTTCGCCGGAAACAGCAGTTATGAAGCAATGGTCTTAAGACCGCTGCTCCTTAACTGGTCTGCCGCCTCTGAGGCTGCGGACATTAATTTGCCCGATCTCATACGATCGGGCTGATTGACACCCCCTGCTAGCGGCCAATTGGCCGCGAATTTACAGTGGTGGCAATGCACAAGCAGTTCACTAGAACTTCTTGTACAATGTTAAATGCCGACAGCGTATGCTGTCGGCATTTAGCGATGTCTGGCGGACATGATACACTACAGCGTATCATGTCCGCCAGACAATGATAATTCGACCCCAATGTCTCTGTGTTGTAATATATGTTGGGACATAATGAAAAATGATATATATATATATATATATATAGTAATAGAGGGATAATCACTGAATTTATTTCAAAATGTATTATATAAAGTGCATTGTGTAGATTTTAATTAGATTTCAAATTCAAAGCCATTCTAGCCCATTATTTTTATAGGAAAGATCTTTCACAAGTATGAGGGTACTTTTAGGAATGCATGTTGATGTAAAATACAAGGTAAATGCCCAGTTCCCAGATTGTAAAATTGACCCTAGTATTCTAATGCATTTGCCTCTCCCTTTCATCCAAAAATAAAGGGGATTTGTTTTATTAAGATATAATAAAACATGATCTTATGAGAGTCCTGTAAGGTACCTTGTAGAACTTGATGGATATTTTTAGATTATCTTGCAGAAGTGTTAAGCTTTAGAAAATTTACCTCACAGTGTTGTATAAAGTCCACTATCCAATCCATAATGGCAAAGCTGAAAATTAATTATAATAATTAGTTCATGAGGAAATAAAGCTAATATTCCATGTAATCAAACAGTCATAATACAAAAGTTGAATACTATTTATTTAATTAAACATCTAGAACTACACACGTATCACTATATGATGGCTAAAGTATATTATCTCTAATTGGAAAAACTCTTGATGTTATTACATTTTGTTTGTGGTTATGTGGGTTTGAGAATGAAATTGCTTTTCACAGTCTTGCGTTAAGAAAGCATTCTATGTAAACTCTGTTAGACAAGTTTCCAAGATATGATATAATTCTTGTAATTGATAACACACAAATCATCCAGCTAAATATATGTTTAAAAAATGTAGATATCTTTTATGGTCTAGCTAAAGAGTAAATACCGTTGGGCGTATGTATATTAATATCAGAAGTACTTTCTGGCAACAAATTGAAGGTGATTTCTGTAAATAATAGAAAAGCTGTAGGAAGAAATTCCATGAAACAGCAATAATACATGTCATAAACCTGGAACTCTACGTGCGTGTTTTTACTGTATGCGTAAACGAAGAAATGTAATACGTTGGATTATTGCATTTGTAAATAACAAAAATATCTTATTCAAATCAAGTAAAAGAGATAAATAAGATGACTTTTTAGATTACCTCAGCCTAAGAAAAAGTAAAATATTTAAAGTGACATTAAACAGTAAATAAATGTTAGATATAGTGATTTCTTAAAAAATTAACCTGAGAATAATATGCAGGTGTATTTGTTAAATATACACTGTATTACTTGTTTCAATATTAAAAAAATATGTGTAACGTTTTAGGCCTAGACTCAGTCTTGCACAATTAATAACGCTCCATCTAATATTACAAGTTGGTTAAAACGTTTGAAGCATTGCTGCCTGATACCTATATAGTGTGCCCTATACTTTCAATGGATAGTGCAGAGCAGTAACAGCGCGCTCATTGGGGTAGATTTACTAAAGGTCGAGCGGACTTTGCTCAACCTTGCGTTTGCTATCGGAATTTAACATTGCACAAGCATTTCTGGTGAAATACTTGTGCAATGCCGCCCCCTGCTCACTCGCGGCCATTCATCCACTAGCAGGGGCCGTCAATCATACTAATCAGATCAGGAGGATTTCAGTCTGCCACCTAAAAGGTGGCGGAGAAGAAACGATGGGGCGTCGATGCAGCATCCGTTGCTTAATAAATCAACCCCCATACAAGTCAGTATTACAAGTCATCAGATATGTTTTGCATTTGTGTGCAATCCGTTTTTATATAACGCTTTTAAAAATCTGGTATTAACTTTTAGAACTTGCTAATATGCATTCAAACGCACCTTACAATACTATAAAAATAAATGGAGAACTAAACTGCCTGCACAGTGGGCAACAGCAGTACCTAGTACTGCCATCAGGAGGTAAAAAACATTAATGGCTTCTCAAGTTCTTCCTGTGTCCAGTGTAATTAGTCCTAGTGAGGCACAGCTGCGTGGTACATTGTACTCAGTCTTGCACAATTAATAGCGCTCCATCTAATATTACAAGTTAGTTAAAATGTTTAACTGAAGCATTTTAGTGTGCCTGATACATATATAGTGTGTCCTATACTTTCAATGTATAGTACAAAGCAGTAGCAGCGCGCTCATTGTGGTAGATTTACTAAAGGTCGAGCGTACATAATTCGCTGTAGCAAATCATGTCCGCTCTACCTCGCTAAATGCCGACAGCATAAAACGGCTGGGAAAGGAAGTAGAGGACACTGCAAAAATGAAGTAAAAAAAAGATTTAAAGACAAAATGATGAATAATACATATTGCAATGATTTATATTAAGAAAAAGCCACTTATACTTAATAGTGGCTTATTTTTTTGCTACTACAATGAAACCGACTGTTTAACATCCCTTTAACTGGGTTTATAGTCCCTATAACATTGCTATATTGCAAAGCACATTATATACTGGCTTGTTTTAAAAATGTAAAATATCGTCATAACGAATCATAAATAAATTAAATGGCAAAAACTTACACTAATGTCATAATTTAAATCCAACTGAAAAAGCAGAGAAATTGACACTTTAAATAGTAATTTATTGGAAATTCTAAGCATAAATTCTGGGATCAAGACCCCGCCCCCCCCCCCCCCACACACACACAAGACACTGCATATTCCTACCAATCACTTTTTTATTTAAAATTAAAAGCTTTATAATTAAAATAGGGTGCATTGTTTAAAGTTGATAGTTTTAGTAAATGGGTACTGAAATATATATGTCCCTTGCATAAACTCTGATATTAAACTAGCATCTCTATTTTGTTTTAACAGGATATGATTTCAAAAAGTGAACAATTTCTAATTACATTTTTCTGTAGTCTTCCAATAGATTAACATATCATCAGTCTGAAAAATAGTAGAACAGGTTAACACCTTGTTTTTTGCAATTGTTTTCAAAGGTCACACTCTTCCAGGGAGACATATGTGGAAAAGTTAGGCTTTTGAACCCTGACTTAAGCTGTTTTAGTATTCAGAACTGGACAAAATAAATAATGAATAATAAATAAATAATGAAAGTAGTTTGCAAAGTTGTTTAACTATTTATATAAAGTATTTTATATTACAATCTCAAAGTGTTTACTAGCAGGAGTCAACAAATATGTTTCAAATTTAGGAGCCAATAAGAATATTTAGGAGCCAGACACACTTATAGAAGCCAGACAATGGTATTTGTATATATATGGAGAATTTTCTAAAATAATAACAATGTATTTAGTTGCCATTTTGATATTGAATAGATTATAAATTACAATTTTACATAATAATTAATATTAAAGGTAAAACAAAAGTAATCCAATCAGAAAACATTAGGCGAGTCATCATTAATATTGAATTAGCTGCCATGTTTTACTTTACTTTGGACTTATATCTTCTCATTAGAATGAAGGTCTGAGAAAATCCACTTGAATAGTTTTGCAAAATGGAAGCTGGTTCTAATATATAGGAAAGAGAAAAATAAGCACAAATAATCACCTAAGCTGCCTTGTTTTCTCACAGGAAATTTGATGGATTGTATGGTGCCAGTATCAGCAATATTGCTAAAAGTTTTTGTTCATTAATTTTGTTTTTGCACATCCGAACTTGCATTTATGACACAGATAGATGGTAACATACAAATGGAAAGTGACCAAATCCAGTGTGCACTAAATGATTTAAAGAGAAATGTGTACAATTTGCCAAACCACAAACAAGTTGTTGCAATGACTTGAAGAAAAAGTAAAGAGCTATAGGCAATGTAAGGGCGAAATACCAAAATTTATATAAAGAAAACTTGCAAGCTTAAAAACAATTATAGCACCTAGTATACCCGCCAAAAATACCTCTACAATAGATAGAGACTCAACTGGTAATACACTGAAAGGCTTTTATCATGTCCCAACATGCAAAGCCTGCAAACACAGCCAAAATCACAATACATTTCTCTCTCAGACCAACAAACAGTTCTTTAAATAAGAGAGACAATTTGTTGTCAAGAAAAAGGGGTTATATATTTAAGTGATGTGGTTGTGGGACTCCAGTATGTAGGGTCAAACCTACAAAAAAGTGAGAGATATGATTCGGGGAACATCTTCTCTAGATCAAATGGAGAAAAGATGACACTCCACTTTACAAACACTTTAAAGAATTAATACAATAGTGACAACAAAGTTTAAAATATAATGGGTATTGTAAACTCAACAAACATTGGAGAGGAGAATTTTGAAAGACAACTTTTTATTAATAAAATCAAGAATCAAAATGGATTTTTCTATTAGACTGTACCTATCCAAAGGGTCTTACAGCAATGATGATTTTTTTCATATGTTATAAACTGTCGATATGTTTTGTATTTTTTACAGGTTATGAATCTTCCATCTGTTATTAATAATATTATTATGAGCTTAACACATATGGTTTAGACCACCCACATTCGTTGGCATTTTTTATTTCCTTTGAGTCTAGACTAGTCCTATTAGTCTTGTATAAAACTAATTTTTGTTTTATGTCCAGAAAGAGAAGATCCTTTGAATATTTGTATCCCACTTATGTCATTTTCTATATTCAATTTTTATATAGTTTTTATAAATGTAAACTAATAATTAATTATAAGAATCTGAGACGCATGCTTTAATTACATTTTTAATATCAATTTTTAATATAAATGTATTAAATATAAAATTTGTTATAAACAACCTTTTAAATAAGCAGAAATGATAATGCCCTAATTGCAGAAATGCCAAATAGTTAATATGAAGTATGGCCCTAAACACCACTGTCCCATCGCACTACTGGAACCGGAAGTTATCTAGTCAGGTAATCTATAGCGTAACCAGAGTGGCGTAATTTTGAAAAGCGGAAGTGACATCCCCTTGTAGTCCGTCAGCGGGACCTGTAGTGGTTTGGTGGTTCTTTCAACTGCGCCAATCTTTACTGCATTATGATTGGATAAACTGAATGTATTTAAACCAAAACTAACTAATGAGCCAATATCAGTCCTTGATAAAGGCTCAGATTCTTATACCATGATATCTCCCAAATCTGATAAGCCTTATTTTTAGCAGTGGTCTTCAACCTTTTAAACGGTATTACACCGCTTTTATCTTTTACATGACATATATCCTTATAGGACTACCAGGAGATTTTGGAGCACTTCATGCTTCCTTCCGCAGACAAGCTCCTGATGGGGATGCTGACTCTCATTTTCCAGCAGGACTTAGCACCTGCCCACACTGGCAAAAGCATCAAAACCTGGTTCAATGGACCGTGGGATTACTGTGCTTGAGTTGGCCGATCAAACTCGCCTGACCCTGAACCCCATAGAGAATCTATGGGCATTGCAAGAGAAAGATGAAAGACATGAAGACTTGAACAATGCAGAAGAGCTGAAGGCCGCTATTGAAGCATCCTGGTCTTCCATAACAGCTCAGCAGTGTCACAGCTGATAGCTTCCATGCCACGCCGCATTGAGGCAGTAATTGCTGCAAAAGGGGGCCCCAAACCAAGTACTTGAGTACGTATGCTTATACTTTTCAGAGGTCCGTTGGACCTGGTCCGATATTGTTCTACAGGTATGTACAATCCTTGTTTTATTGATTGCATGTAATATTCTAATTTTCTGAGATTGTGGATTTGGGGTTTTCATGAGCTGTAAGTCATAATCATCACAATTGTGACAAATCCCGGCTTGAACTATCTTGCTTTGCAATGTAATGAGTCTATCTCATATATTAGTTTTAACTTTTAAGTTGCATACGTTGAAATAAATGAACTTTTGTACAATATTCTAATTTTTCGAGTTTCACCTGTATATCTAAAATAAAAATCTAATGATTATACACAGGTTCCACATAAAGAACAATTATTCAAAAACAAGGCAGCCATGGTAAGGACTCTACAGAAAGTCACCTTTCTTCTGATTCTTCTTTCTTTGATCTGTCTCTTCTAAAGGTATTTTATGTATTACACAAAGAATAGCACATTATACCCAATTTACCAAAAACTCATAGATTGCATAAGAAAGATTTGTTTTAAAAGAAATATTTACTGCTAGAAAAGCTATATTTTAGGCAAAGCATTACCTTCAGTTAAATAATAATTTAACTGCAAACAAAACTTAGATTGTAAGCTCATGGGACAATAAATAATTCAAGTAATAAAATCATAAACATTAAATCTATGAACTATATTTCTATGGTCACTTATGTGAAAATGCATTACTTGATGCAACATGAATTAATCACTTACGGTCTATCTTAATCTTTGTGATGCAGAACAAACCATCATTTGTCTCCCTATATGGTAATTTTACATACATGTGGATCATAATCACGTAGTTCCTCTTGTAGCCTTTAACCTTCCATTCTCCAGAAAGAATAAGCTTATTTTTCCATCCCTCGCTCAAGTCAACGATTTTCCACTACATAAACACACTTTGTTGTTCCTCGTTATTGCTTATTGAGCTACTCTTATAATTTCATAACTAGATTAATTTCAGCTATGTATGAAAAAATGGCTTTAAAATATTTATAGGCACAGATATGTTATGTCACAATCGATAACAAGATAAGTTCATTTATTAAAAAGGATATTTTTTCTCATTTTTGTTTTAATTTCTAAACAATATCAGAACCATTAAATGTCCAATTAGTTTTCACTCCTAAATGTTCCCAACTTAACATATTATATAAACACACTTAAAAACATCTTTCAAACATTGAAGATATTGTTTATATATGAATTCTGTAGCGAAAGGATGTTTCATGTAAATGCAGAATGTAGCTAGTAGTATATTCTAAACTAAAGCTTGATTTATGTCTGTATCAAAAGTAAATGTAACTATCTTAAGACCATGGTTTGTGAAAAACAACTGTTATAATAAAGTATATAACTATGAAGAAATTTAAAAAATGCCGAAAATACATATTTTTTTATGGATTATCTTAATAGTTGCATGTTTCATGTCATCAATTTGGCCTTAGAAAATAATTAGATAACACCACAAGGGGTGTAAGCACTTATTTAGAAATATTAAAAAAAATAGTAACTGGATTTATTGGAGGGATATTAAAGGGACACTGAACCCAAATTTTTTTCTTTCATGATTAAGATAGAGCATGCAATTTTAAGCAATTTTCTAATTTACTCCTATTAACAATTTTTTCTTCATTCTCTTGCTATCTTTATTTGAAAAAGAAGGCATCTAAGCTAAGGAGCCAGCAATTTTTTGGTTCAGAACCATGGACAGCACTTGTTTATTGGTGCTGTCCAATCAGCAAGGACAACCCCACGTTGTTCACCAAAAATGTGCCGGCATCTAAACTTACATTTCTTGCTTTTCAAATAAACATACCAAGAGAATGAAGAAAATTTGATAATAGGAGTAAATTAGAAAGTTGCTTAATAACTGCATTCTCTATCTGAATCACGAAAAAAATAATGTGGGTTCAGTTTCCCTTTAAAGTCATAATAAAACATGTATGATTCAGATATAAAACATGCCATTTTTAAACAACTTTCCAATTTACTTCTATTATCAAATCTGCTTTGTTCTTTTAATATACAATGTTGAAAAGTTTGTCTAGGTAGGCTCATTGCAAGTCCAGGAGTGTGTACAGTATGTGTTTAGAGCTCTTAAAGCCACAGCTTTTGCAACAATGTATAACACTGTTACACTATTGCTAAATACTGCTGTCATAGAGTACTAAAGATATGTGCATGCTCCGGATGACATATTACCCTGCTTAAACTTACTCTTCAACAAAGGACACTGTGAGAATAAAGCAGTTTTAATAATAAAAAAAAAAAAACAGGATAGTTGTTTAAAATTGTTCTACCTGGAATCATAAAAAACACTACCATTCAGAAAATAGGTGCTTGACAAATAACAACATGACAATGGTCCCTAATTCCATGCCAATAGTTTTCAGTGCAAAAACTTTATATTCAACTTGGGTAACTTTTGGGCTTCTTTTTCTCTATCATCCCAAACCATTAAAATATTATTTGATTAGGAAGCTCAGCTGCGGTAGTTAATAGGGAAACCTGATTAAATCTGAAACATGGAGCCTAACTGATGTATTATTAATGAGCCACACCTTAGGACCAGACTTCCAGTTCACAGAACTAAGGGATTGCCTGTGTTTCGCCCCCTGGAGACCTGAGGAAGGTGTCCCGAAGTTAATGGAAAGCGGATTACTGTTGTTGGTGAAAGTACAAGTAAAACAAGCACCTTAACTTCTGCTGAGCACCTTTATTTGAATTTTCCGTAATATCCTCTTGGGGATGACAGTAATTATTAAAAAACAATTCAAATTGTATTAATGGGCCCATGATACCAAAATGTTGAAACACATGAAAGTGATGCAGCATAGCTGCAAAATGCTGACTAGAAAATATCACCTGAATATCTCTATGTAAAAAAGAAAGATATTTTACCTCAAAATGTCCTAAGTATTCACAATCAGTATGCCTGTCCCGGGCCCTGCAAGGGAGCGTGCCTCATGCAAAATCAGTTATTTCCCTATTCAGTTTAAGGATGTTTACTATGAAATCTCATGAGAGTTAAGTAAAATCTCATGAGATCACAGTAAAAGAGTTCACGACTTCAGCACTGCTGATGCCGATTGGCTGCTGTTAATTTCTTCATTTTTCTTCTTTTTTTACCTGCAGCTGAACAGTAACTGAAGTACAGTAGACTCTCAGTTATCTGGAACTCAAGCAACCGGCACTCTCAAGCAACCGGAAAAAAAAAAACGAAAAATGTTAGAACATAAATGTGCTCTATAACAAACAAACAGTCCAGATCTTGTAGATAGACCAATAGACAGTCACAGTAATTGATGTTGCATGACTCTTTTCTGCTACACTAACCCACTTTTATGTATTTAAATATTAAATAACAGTATCAAGTAATATACAGTGTTTAAAGTAAAATGTGGGTTATAGAACTAGTTAGGCCCCATTTTTGAAAAGTAACTCTCAAGCAAACAGAAATACACTTATCCGGAATCTCTACCTATCCCAATGGGTGTCGTTAATTGAGAGTTGTACTGTATATCTTTTTACACAGCACTTACTCTGGTGAGTCTAAGGAACTTGTGAGGTAAAATATCTTCCTTTTTTACATAGAGATTCTCAGGTGATATTTTCCTGTCAGCTTTTTACAGATATGGTCAGCAATATATAGGGAGCAATCCGAACCATTGTCTGCTGTCTTTTCATGTGCTTTGATCCGTAATAAATTGTTTTGCAGCAACTTTTTCCTGGATTTTTTTATGTTTTACTTGGGGGATTCCAGTGGCTCCCCATTGTGGCTTGCATTAACGTTGAGTGTTGGACTGACTTCTGTGTTTACAGTTATGCTGTATCACTTTCAAGTGATTTAGCATATGAATATTATGTCCCTTTAAGATAGCCATCAAACTTGCATCCACAATACAGAGTGGCAACAACAACCATTTCACTTTTTTGTGCATACTTGATCCTTTCACCTCAAGGATGCCCAAACTTGGGTAAAGAATAATGTGGCCCTCTACCACTTTTCATCTGATATTCTTCATATTACATTACTTTTGTGTTTTAATTAACAAGAAATTTGAAGGCATCTCCACAAGAACTGTGTGCAGTCTGATTGTGTGTACAAATGGAACATGTTGTGTATAGTTATAGAACTTTTGTAAGTCCACAATACCCAGCATCCTTTAAAATCCCACATGACAAAGCTATACAGCTAATGTGAATTTGGGGATACCATTTGCAATTATTGTCTTCAAAATAGACCATATCTTGTGATCTTCCATCTTATTTCTAAAATTGGAAACCTGTACAAAGATTGTACTATACTGCTGGGCAATTAGTAGATAAATGTTTCTTCTTTTTATGGAGGTTAGTTGCATTCTGTGCTATAAACCCAACTAATGTCCTTACTTTTACTAAGAAATAAAACATGAGTACACCCATACATTTATTTTCAGTTCAAATGTATTTTATTTCATTTATGTAAATATACAAATGCAGACATGCCAAGTCTCCCTGATTGTAATAGCGGCTCCCTGATGCCAGCAAATGGAATGCAATCTCCCTGAAATTCCAAGTACCATGATCCAATGTGGCCCAAATCCGGAAAAGTGTTTCTTTAAGGAATGCTTTTAGTTGATGGGACGATATAGAACCCTTAAAGCATGCATCAGTACCAAAAAGCCCCCACCTGATTTTAATAAAATAAAAAACTACCTTATTTACTGCACGTAATTAAAATTTGTATTCTAAAATATTTGGGCATTCAACAAGCGTTGACGATCATAGGAAAATAGATTTGTTGTATGTGGTTGTGCAATAAAGCAACTTTTTTAATGTGACTTTAGTGGGAAGCTACTTTAATGACAAGTCTCTATCTTATTTAGGGTTTCAAGGTGTCCAACATATAACTAAACCACCTTCCTGAAATGAGCTTTTGCAGGTTGGATGTCTGCAAATATATATATATATATATATAATTATATATATTATATATATATATATGTGTGTGTGTGTGTGTGTATTTTTATTTTTTTGCTTGATTTTTAGCGCTACGGAAACCTGTTGGCGATCTACAAATACCCAGCCATCCCAACACTCCCTGAAGTTCTGGGAGTCTCCCTGATTGTAATAGCAGCTCCCTGATGCCAGCAAATGGAATGCAATCTCCCTGAAACTCCAAGTACCATGATCCAATGTGGCCCAAATCCGGAAAAGTGTTTCTTTAAGGAATGCCTTTAGTTGCGTGGGACGTTATAGAACCCTCAAAGCATCAGTAACCAAAAAGCCCCCACTGATTTTAATAAAATATAACACAAATACTACCTTATTTACTGCACGTAATTAAACTTTGTATTCTAAAATATTTAAGCATTCAACAAGCGTACGATCACTGAAAAATAGGTTTGTTGTATGTGGTGTGCAATAAAGCTACTTTTTTTTTTTTAAATGTCACTTTAGGTGGGAAAGCTACTTTAATGGATAAGTCTCTATCTTATTTAGGGTTTCAAGGTGTACAATATATAACTGGGAGGCGGGGGGTGGCGTCGTAGTAGCGGGTGAAGCCACCTCCCTGAAATTAGTTTTTGCAGGTTGGGATGTCTGAATACCTGATAATAATAGCAGAAAATTAATTTCAGTTCTGAAGACTAATTCATATTTGAAATAAATCAGATTAATACAGTGTATAAAATACCACTATAGTTCAGTAGTCAGGATTAAAAAAAAATTGTAGTCCAGAGGGGAAAAGGTATTATTATACATGTTCTGTGGCTTTCATATTGCCTATATAATCAGTCATATATCCGGTAATTAAGGCTGTTTTTATAAACTTTCACTAGTTCTGCTCATTCAGTAATCCTACAGATTACCCCCTAGTACATTCTATTTAGGGCAAAGCTCTAAAGACACATATTGGTAGTAAACTTCAATAGTAGTTTGCACTATATTCACAACTCAGCTTCCATGCTGCTTTTCTGAAATGACTCACAGCCAGCTACAGCACACATTGATAACAAATAGCAACGCATGTGAGCAACTCCAGCCGTGTTGTTTATTCTGGGTCTAAAAATGTTACTAGAATTTAATTTCAAGTTGTTTACTTCACCGAGTCCATACTAAACGTGACTTTGACCACAACTTTATTTTTTAATTTTTTAAAAGGAAATGTCACAGTTAATGGACTTCAGCACAAATCATTTGAACAACCCTCCCATTTTATTTCTTCTGAGAGGAACGCGCGCCTACTTTGCACACGGCTTGCTGGGAAATGCAGTTTCTGTACAGTGTAAAATAACGAACCGCATAGTCTGCTTGACATCAAAAGTAAATATTTTAAAAGTACGTTATCAATTTTTTCGTGTATCAATGCGATTTAGATACACCCCAGTATATATCGGGGTTTATGTTACGGTTAAACGCGGATGAAAAAATGTTGTATGGACTACAAGTCCCATGATGCCTAGCGTAAGTGTGAGAATATTGTTGAGGGGTACGTGTAGGTCACATTTACATGAATGGGTGGTGAATCCCGTGCTGTTTCCTAGCGGAAAGGGCGCTGAAGTTGCTGGGAAAAAATAGATATATTTGGTCTTTTTTTAAGGCGTAAACATACGCGCGGGATGATTTTGCTCCAAGGACTAAAAGTCCGGAGAGTCACAGAGGACTAAACCCACTGCCAAGATCGACCGAACTGGGTTCCGAACAGTCTGTTAACGTTGAGGGGAGTGCAACAGAAGCACGGGGGTGCCTGGCAATGCCTGGAGACGGCATGAACTCTCTGATCCAGAAAATAGCTCGTCAAGCCGTAGTCACTTTCCGTAAAAATGGCGGCATAGGGTCGTCAGACGGAAAAGGCTTCTCGGAGAACATAAACCAGCTAAAGAAACTGGTGAGCGAGATCCGAGCCGATGATTAAAGATCAGCCCTCAAAAAATCAACCAAGGGCCTATCTCTTTCCTGCACAACCCGCCTGTCACCTACATGCACATCTGCGAGAATGACTGCTTCAGCATGGGTGTATTTCTCCTCAAGGGCGGCTCTAGCATCCCACTGCACGATCACCCGGGGATGCACGGGATGCTGAAGGTGCTGTACGGCAAGGTCCGCATTAGTGGCTTTGACAAGCTGGACTCCAATCATCATCATCCACCAAGGATCCGCCTGTGCATCAGTTTAACCCCCCGCTGTCATCTTACCAAAAACCTTCCCTGCGCCGGGCAGCGCTGCGCTCCGTGGGGGAGTTCAGTGATGCCAGTGGGCCCTGCCTCCTCGGACCTCACCTAGATAACTTACATCAGATAACCGCATTAGACGGGCCTGCGGCTTTCCTGGATATCCTGGCTCCACCTTATGACCCTGATGATGGGCGAGACTGTCACTACTATAAATTACTACAGCAGACATCGGGCGAGCCAGGAGGGAAAGCAGAGGGAGATGGTCCTGTGTCTGCAGCTGGTGCTGGAGCCCCCCCTATGGAGGTGTGGCTGCTGGAAATCCCACAACCTGCTGACTTCTGGTGTGGGGGTGAACCATACCCTGGGCCTCAAGTGTCTATCTGATTCTTTATGGATTCTATCCCCTGCAATAGCTTTTCATATTTCCATTATGTCTTAGATCCCTTTAACCTCTTGGCAGCCAAAGGGAGCTGTAAGGTATTACCTACTAGCAATCCTTGGTGGCAGCTAGGTGGTTAAGGGAATCTCAGCAGAACACTAAAGATGGGCAGTCACCTGGACATCAGATTTTTGTATCAAAAATATCAGAGCTATGTCAGTAGCTGTATTTTACTTAATGAAAATAACATATCTTTTGTTGTGGGTGTACTCCACACATGATCAGCAACCTCATATGTTCCTTTCATTCATGTCTTATATTTTTAGGAGTGGAAAAAGGTTGGAGCCTCCTTAAAATGTACCTAAACAAAATTTATAATATATTTCTATGTAAGCACTCACTTCATGGCTCTTAAATCTTTGTATATTGTCCACTCTATATCTTGGTTATTATTTTTATCCAGTGGGTGTGAGCAATGCATTACATTCTAATTGGAAAAAAATAACCACATTGTAGTTAACTTATTGAAAGCACACTTGTGCTCAATGTAATTGTTTTCACATTTTTCAATTATGACTGAAAAAGTTTGTTCTTGTGGTAAACCTACATAATTTTTTTTTTCCTTTCTTGTTTTGAATCTAATTAAATTTATAGGTAATTTCAAAATCATTTGTTACTGACCGGAACCACGTTGTCTGTCTACACTTTTTCTTTTTTTTTTCTTTTAGTGCTCTTTGATTAAAAAAAAAATTCTCTTAAATTTAGTATTTTAAAGAAAAGTTAATACTTATATTCATAAATACATAATGAAGTTTGAAAGCTATTTTAACATGTATAATTTTTGTGTCTAGATTCCATATATATTTTGTAATAAACTGCATCAGTTCTGTTTTATGTTTGTGCCAAACATAAACGACCACAAGTGTGTAAGGAGAAAAATCTTCTTACACATTTGTAATAGAAACAGGAATAAAAATTGAACAGCTTAAAGGGACACTGAACCCAAATTTTTACTTTTGTAATTCAGAAAGAGCATGCAATTTTAAGCAACTTTCTAATTTGCTCCTATTATCAATTTTTCTTTATTCTCTTGCTATCTTTATTTGAAAAAGAAAGCATCTAAGCTTTTTTGGTTTCAGTACTCTGGACAGCACTTTTATATTGGTGGATGAATTTATCCACCAATCAGCAAGGACAACCCAGGTTGTTCACCAAAAATGGGCTGGCATCTAAACTTACATTTGTACATTTCAAATAAAGATACCAAGAGAATTAAGAACATTTGATAATAGGAGTAAATTAGAAAGTTGCTTAAAATGTCATGTTCTATCTGAATCACGGAAGAAAAAAATTGGGTACAGTGTCCCTTTAAGTGATATTTTTGTAGTTTTATAAGATCTCTTTAAAAACATGACTACTCATTTTCCACAAAAGTATTAGGTGGCAAGTTAAAAACCCTTTAAAATGGGGCTGTTTTATATACAGCATTATTTGTTTTGTAATCTGTCAGAAGTTTCCATGGCAACCTCAAAGATAAGGAGGCTCTGGGATGATACTTATCATGTACTCATGTTTATACCACTTCTGTATTCTGATGGTTTACATTCAACATTTCTATTTACAGTAGTACAATAGTTCTTTTGTTAATAGTACACTGTTCAGTGTGTATTGCTGCATAATGATTATTGTATAGACTGACAGGTCTTGCTATTAATCAACATTAGATTGTAGCTCAGGCACTATCTTCCCCCTTCACACCACTGTGTATGACAATATTGAGGACGTGCATGAGCGGAGTTTGGGAGGGGTCTTCTTTCTAACCAAAAATAGATCAAAACACTTCTGAATGTATATTACACATTTTTATTTTAGTTAGCATTAAATTTATTTTAAAATGTCGTCATTGATTAAGAATTAAAGGTAAAACTGAATTCATAGATAACTATCGTAAATAATGCATTCATTTATTGGCCATCTGTTAAATGATAATAATTGTAAATATATGGAGCACATAGTATGGGTTTGAATCTGTACCTGCTGTCTGTTTGCACACTGTAAATATAATCTTTTTTCATCTTTTCTCTCACTTATTGCTTTATCGTTGAACTTTATTTTTTAAGGTGTCTGAAAAGTATGCATAATGCAATATTTCAGTTTTTTTAATAGTATTTAAAGGTATAGGAAAATCAAAATTAAACGTGCATGCAATTTTAAGACACTTTTAAATTCCACTTCTATTTTTCAAATGTGCTTTGTTCTGCTGGTATCCGTTCTTGAAAAAGAGCAAGCACATATCCTACACTAGTGGGAACTAGCTGCTGATTGGTGACTGCACACATTTGTCTCTAGTGATTGGCTATCTAGATGTGTTCAGATTGCTGCCAGTAGTGAAATGCTGTTTCTTCAGCAATGGATAAGAAGAGAATGAAGCAAATTTGATAATAGAAGTAAATTGGAAAGTTGTTTAAAATTGTGTTCTATCTGAACCATAAAAGGAAAATTTGGGGGTTTCCTGTCCCTTTAAGAGTGTTATCTGTTCAAGATGTTACAGCAGAACTGAGTAATTGAACAAGTTTACCAGGGCTTGTTAAAGGGACAGTAAAGTCCAAATTTAACTAATGATTCAGACAGAGCATACAATTTTAAACAACTTAACAATTTACTTCTGTTATCAAATTTTGATTTGTTCTTTTTGTATCCTCTCTTGAAGACTAAACCTAGGTATGTTGATAGGAGCTAAGAAGTGTGCATGTTTCTATGGCAGTAGTGTTTGCTACTATGTTTAACATTGCTATAAACAATGTTGCAAACATTTCTACCAGATGGCTAAAGACACGTGCACAATTATTATTATTGGTTATTTGTAGAGCGCCAACAGATTCCGCAGCGCTATAAACATAGGCTGTATACAAGGTAACATTTATAGGGATCAAATGGTATCTCACCTAGGATTACTCTTTTACAAGGAATGCAAAGAGAACAAAGCATAATTGCTAATAGTAAATTAAAAAGTTGTTTTATAACTGCACATTTTTATTCATTCAATTTAAAAGGATCTGAAACCCAATTTGTGTTTTCTTTAATGATTCAGAGCATGCAATTTTAAGCAGCTTTCTAACTAACTCCTATTAAATTTTCTTCACTCTCTTGGTATCTTTATTTGAAAAGCAGTAATGTAAGCGTAGGAGCCCAGCCCATTTGTGGTTCAGCACCTGGGTAGTGCTTGCTGATTGGTGGCCAATTATAGTTTAATTTGGACTTTACTGTCCCTTTAAAGCTATTGTAAGGCACCTGCCAGAAAATTGGGCAATGCAATTGTTGGTAACCATTCATGACTTTTCTGTTTCTTTAAAGGTAATTAAAACTAAACGTTGACATACACATAAATGCATTTCAGTTTTTGAAATCAAGATTTTTGCAGTACACATATTGGCAAAAATGCTTCTAGTAAAAGTTACGACTGTTTAAGCGATAGCTTTGACTGCATGGAGTATGTGCTCAGAGACTATATATTGCGTTGCCGATGACTCCTCACTGACACACATGACGGCACTATGAGCAGGCATGGTGTTTGAATGTTGATGTAAGAGGCATATGTGCATGCTCTGTTTACTGTAAAAACTACAACTTAAGGGATCATTGTGTAAATTGTGCTTTGTTCCACACTACTTAAATAGGCAAAAAAGCTAAATCTGTAACTTAAGGGACACTGAACCCAAATTGTTTTCTTTTGTGATTCAGATAGAGCCTTACATTTTAAGCAACTTTCTAATTTACTCCTATTATCAAATTTTCTTCATTCTTTTGGTATCTTTATTTGAAAAGCAAGAATATAAGTTTAAATGCCGGCCCATTTTTGGTGAACAACCTGGGTTGTTCTTGCTGATTGGTGGATAAATTCATCCACCAATAGAAAAGTGCTGTCCAACCAAAAAAAAAGCTTAGATGCATTCTTTTTCAAATAAAGATAGCAAGAGAACAAAGAAAAATTGATAATAGGAGTAAATTAGAAAGTTGCTTAAAATTGTATGCTCTATCTGAATCATGAAAGAAAAAAATTGGGTTCAGTGTCCCTTTAGTTTTTTTAAATGTTGCAATTTTTTTTTTGTTCAGCACCCTGGGTAGCGCTTGCTGATTGGTGGCTACATTTAGTCACCAATCAGCACGCGCTACCCAGGTGCTTAGCCAAAAATGGTCCAGCTCCTAAGCTTACATTTTTGCTTTTTCATATAAATATACCAAGAGAACAAAGAAAATTGATAATAGGAGTAAATTAGAAAGTTGCTTAAAATTGCATGCTGTATCTGAATCATGAAAGAAAAAATTTGGGTTTAGTTTCCCTTTTAAATCTTGGACGGAACATTGCTTTTGTCATATGATGTTGATCACTCATGAACTACAACTACCAAGCACATTTAAAATTGTTTTGTTTGTGTTTATATAATCCTACTTTTATGAGTGCTCCAAATAAAGATATTCTGGGATAATTGATGCACTGTAAAAACAATGTTACCAGTTACAAAAACAAGTTTCTTTATTTTTTTTTTTTGTATGTTTAGTTGCAAAGTAAATTGTTATAGTTCATAAAATGAACACGCACAATTATATGTAATTAGTAAGGAGCGGAAATATTTTTCTCTTGGGAATGTGTATATATCACTGAAAAGGGATTCTACTTCTTGGGAACTAGTGTGATATTTATGTGCTAAAGTGTCTAATAATAGGATTGTTGAAAACATATAGGAGTTTTAAAAGCTTCCGTTAAAAGGGACAGTCTAGTCCAAAATAAACTTTCATGATTCAGATAGGGCATGTAATTTAGACAACTTTCCAATTTACTTTTATCATCAACTTTGCTTTTTCTTGGTATTCTTAGGTAAAAGCTAAACCTAGGTAGGCTTATAAGCTAATTTTTTAGCCCTTAAAGGCCGCCTCTTATTTGAATGCATTTTGACTATTTTTTTCATAACTGGAGGGCGTTAGTTCATGTTTGCCATATAGATAACATTGTGCTCATGCACATGGAGTTACGCAGAAGTCCGCACTGATTGGTTAAAATGCAAGTCTATCTAAAGAATTGAAATAAGTGTGCAGTCTGCAGAGGCTTAGATACAAGGTAATCGCAGAGTTTAAAAGTATTAATATAACAGTGTTGGTTATGCAAAACTGGCGAATGGGTAATAAATAGATTATCTTTTTAAACAATAACGTTCTGGTGTAGGCTGTCCCTTTTTAATCAGATAACTGCAAAACAATCAATTTTATAATAACTTTATACTCCTTTTTTTTTTTTTTTTGTGGACTAAAGTTAGCCCTTTTCTCTACATTTAATCTGTGACATGTGCATATGTTTGCATAGCAGCATAGATCATCGCTTCTTGTTGAAGAGATTGCATAATAAAAAAAAAAAAAACCTTAAAGGGACACGAAACCCAAATTTTTTTTTCTTTCATGATTTAGAAAGAGCATGCACTTTTAAACCACTTTCTAATTTACTTCTGTTGTCTATTTTGTGTCATTCTCTTGATATCCTTTGCTGAAAAACATATCTAGATAGGCTCAGTAACTGCTGATTGGTGGCTGCACATAGATGCCCTATGTGATTGGCTCACCAATGTGCATTACTATTTCTTCAGCAAAGGATATCTAAAGAATGAAGCAAATTAGATAATAGAAGTAAATTGGAATGTTGTTTAAAATTGTATTCTCTATCTGAATCAAGAAAGAAAACTTTTGGGTTTAGTGTCCCTTTAAATATTTTCCGATAAAAATAAAACTAATTGGTAGAATTATGTCCCTTTTTTAATTCCCTCAAAATCTATTGCTTTATTTGGAGACTCACACCACAAGTGTTTGCGTAAGCTATTTAAGCAAAGTTTTACTGTATTCTATTGTATTAATACATTCATTATTTGAGCATGTAGAATATTAGTAATTGTATTTGGAAAGCGATTAATTTGTGTAAGAATTGCTCAGGAATACTGCAAGTAAATTAGTAGCTTGAATTTGTATAGCCACATCATTTTAACGAGCTTTCCAATATAAATCTATTTAAAAAAAACATTCACCTGCTTTGTAATGTACAGACTGCATTTATAAGTTCCAGAACATACATATGGGAAGATTTATCTATTTGAGAGCGGGCAGGATTCACAGGTAGTGAACATGTCTACATCTTATTGCAAATTGTGGGGCGAATGTGTATCCCTCATTTATTTATATTATTTAATTTGTATCATTCTTTGTGTATCTTTTGTTGAAATGCATGGCTCAAAAGCTGCTGATTGGTGACTACACATATATGCCTCCTGTCGGCTTTTAGCTAGCTCCCAGTCATGTATTATTGCTCCTTCAACAAAGGATACCAAGCGAATGAAGCATGTTAGAAGAACATTGGAAAGTTGATTTAAAGGACCAGTCGATACATTAGATTTGCATAATCAACAAATGCATGATAAGAAGACAATGCAATAGCACTTAGTCTGAACTTCAAATGAGTAGTAGATTGTTGTTAAATAAATTGCAAAGTTATGTCGATTTCCACTCCCCCTTTATCATGTGACAGCCATCAGCCAATTACAAATGCATATATGTATATGCTGTGAATTCTTGCACATGCTCAGTAGGAGTTGGTGACTCAAAAAGTGTAAATATAAAAAGAATGTGCACATTTTGTTAATGGAAGTAAATTGGAAAGTTGTTTAAATTTGCATCCTGTATTTGAATCTTGAAGTTTAATTTTGACTTGAGTGTCCCTTTAAAATTGATCTAAATCATCACAGAAAAAAATTGAGTTTTCATGTCTCTTTAAAGACAGCAGAATTGCATAACTATCGAGTATGTAATAAATAGAATGCAACAGCCTTTACACTGAAATTTACTGGTCTCCTACATCATGTGACAGCAATCAGTCAATAACAAACTTATACATATACAGTGTGAACTCTTGCACATGCTCAGAACTGGCAAATATAATAATGTGCAGGTTTTAAAAATGGAGGTAAATTACAAAGTCTCTTAAAACTGCATGCTCTATATGAATCACAAAAGTTTGACTTAAGTTTACCAACAATGCTGGAGGCTGTAAAACGCACACGTTACTTGTATGTGCCCTTTAAACAGTGAGGCATACTGACTGGCTCATTATTTTGCACCAAAGCTGAATAAGATCTTCAGTCCCTATATTCAGTTTCACGTATGATGATTTATTAGCTGCATATATATCCTGGACTTGTTCTATGCATATCATTTTATTAAAAGAGCCTATGTCAGAAATCTGTGTATAAAAAATGCACACAAAGCAAGAACAATGTAGCAGCAGACTTGCGACGGTAGTGTACAGCAAAGTTTACATTAAAAAGAATAAAAATAGCACACAGTCCACGGGAACACAATGTGTAACAGAGATGGTGACAGAGGAATGCACGCAACAGGAAGTGCCAAAAAAAATCACTTTTATCTGTAAGAAAAAAAAAAAATTTTAGATAAAGAACCTGGCATTTCTTGACTAAAACTTCAATAAGACATTTACTTGTTTACTTATATAATCTGCACATCAATAAAAGTTTAAATAAACTGAAAATTGAATAAAATGCTGGATTATGCATAATTAAAACCAAACCAAACTGTGTTGCACTTATTTTGCCCACTTGTACTGTAATTTAGCTCTGGAAACTAGTGTTTCTGTTTCCCCTAGAGCCCGGAGTGTATTCCATGAAATGCAAAGCACTGACACTGCAACAAGCTGCACAGTGATTGGCTTATATGTACAGGTGCTTGTTTATATAATCTGTCTCTGGCCACAACAAAGAGCCAACTTCAAGAGGCTTTTCAATGAGTATTCCATGGGTCAGCTTGCAAAAAATGCATTTTTTTTTCTATCGAAGTAACAGTTTTTAAAGCTTTTAAAATTTATTTTTCATGCAAATGTTTTGCACTTTCTGATGTATAATTTTTTTGAAAATGACTAATGTCCCTTCAATCACATTGAAATTAGTAACACAATTTTATATGGGGTTTTTATTGGTACTGTGTGCTATAGCCATACTATTTAATAGTATTTTCAAATCAGACAATTTTTAACTGGATGGAGCACGGGTGAAATAATTACTAAGGGGGTGATTTATCAAGCTGAGGCCAACAGGGGCGTACATACGTGAATGAATTCAGCATTTTACACGAGCGCTATTTTGCATTTGTGCGCAATCCCGCGCACAGCCATTCAAGCACGGACAAGAGCTGTAAATCTTCAGCGGTTGGTCTAGACCGGGGAGATTGAAATACGCCACCTGCTGCTTGTTAAATACGGTGTGGAGGTTCTCTTGTGAGAACCTGCAGTCGTAAGCAGGCAAAAACCTGCCAAGGAGCTTGATATATCGCCCCCTAAACATGGTTATCTTAGCGGCTCTCACCCAAGGTAATACTGAAAATCTAGCCTGTTGGGGAGGCCTCAGGACAGGTTTCAAAACCAGTTGTAAAGCATGAAAACTTAACTTAGATATAAGTGGTACAGCATCAAAACTGTTGTTCTATACTTAAAGGGCATATTACTTCTGACTTCTATGTTTAATAATTTCCTACATATAGGCATACCTCGTTTTATTGCTCTTCGCAGATATTGCTCTCTTTACAGATTGAAGGTTTGTGGCAACTCTATCGAGCAATTCTATTGGTGCCATTTTTCCAGCATAAATACACATGTAAACAAATAAATACACTTATATATGCATACATATATGTACACACCACCAGCAAAAAGATTACGACTCATTGAAGGCTCAGATGATGATTAGCATTTTTTTTTAGCAATAAAGTATTTTTTAATTAAGGTATGTACATTGTTTGTTTGTTTATTAGACATAATGCTATTTCACACGTAATAGACCACAGTATAGTGTAAATATAACTTTTATATGCACTTTGAAACAAAATAATTAGCCTGACTTGCTTTATTGATATATTCGCATTATTGTAGTGGTCTGGAACCAAACCTGCATTATTTGCGAGGTACACCTGTATCTATAAAACTCCCTTGCCTGGTTTCTGGTTGAAAAATATTGCTTCTACAAAAAAATGTTAGGACTCTCCTTTGAGAATTATAGGTGTGATTTTTTTTTTTTTAAAAAGATTGACCTTTCCCTAAACGACAGAAACGTTGACTCGTTTTCCTTTGAAGGTGTTAAATAGTGTAGTGTTGTAATAGAGCATCTCAACGAGATGCATGCTGTTATTAGGTCAAAAACCCAAGGACAAGCAATGTGTAGGGTGTGTCTGGTTGTTAAGGGGTTACACAATTGGGATTAAACAATTAGTTTAGTGTCTCAAATGAGTATCTTCCCTATTCTGATTAGTAATTAAAATATTCTAGTAATTCCAAATCTTAAATAATCAGCAATACTGTGATATAGAGCATGCTAACCCTTTCATGACCGGGCTAATTTGTCTACATTGGAACAACGTTCCGATGTAAACAAATTGAAATCATGCAATTGTGAATGCGATCGCAAGATTTCAATGATGGAATCGGGTCAGGAGGGCGTCCCTATGACGCTAGGCACGCCCTCCAGACCACGATCCCATTCTCAAAGCACTGTTGGCTTCAGTGCATCCAAACGGCTAGGACGTTTCAGGCTGTCCTAACGGTGCTAAAGCCCAGCGCAGTTAGGATGGCATGGAATGTCAGGAATAGGTTAATAGTGTGTGAAATATACACAACAGTATATATACACATATATATATATATATATATATAACATTTAACAGTCCAAAACATCAATCCCATCTGCACTTCACACCTAGGAAGAGCGCCTTATTCCTTTCTTTACTCATTTTTTCCTTTTTTAAAAAGTGATTTTAAAATGTAGTATATATAAAACGTGATTCCAAAAAACTCATAATTTAAAGTGTCATACATTTTATAAAGCAAAAGCTCAAACGTTATAGACCATGTTGCTTTTATATAACTATATAAAAGGGACATGAAACCCAAACTTTCATGATTCAGATAGGGCATGTATAATTTTAAACAACTTTCAAATTTACTTCTGATATCAAATTTGCTTTGTTCTCTTTATATCCTTTGTTAAAGGAGCAGCACTGTGCTACTAGGAGATAACTGAACACATGGCTTGAGCCTAAAACGCTAATTAAAGGGGTAGTAAAGTCCAATATAAACTTTTATGATTCAGATAGCGCATGCAATTTTAAACAACTTTCTAATTTACTTTTATTATAAAATTAGCTTTGTTCTCTTGTTATTTTTTAGATCATAGCTAAACCTAGGTAGGCTCATATGCCCTTGACGGCAGCCTCTTATCTGAAAGCATTTGACAGTTTTTCACAGCTAGAGGGCGTTGGTTCATGTGTTTCATATAGATAACGTGCTCACGCATGGGAAGTTATTCAAGAGTCGGCACTAATTGCCTGAAATGCAAGTCTGTCTAAAGATCTGCGATTAGGAGGCAGTCAGCAGAAGCTTAGATACAAGGTAATTACAGAGGTAAAAAGTATATTTCAATAACAGTGTTGGTTATACAAAACAAAAGATACAGACAAAACAAAGCAAATTAGATAACAAGTAAATTGGACCCCACATCCCATTAAGATGGGCTGGTATCTCTCCTATCCCACACTGGCAGTCTAATTTCTTCTTCTGGATTATAGAATTCTTAATGGTGTGCAAATTGCCCCTTGCACTATCACCTATCTGCTCCCAAAGACAGATATATAATGGAAAGATACAAGAAATATATAAATTGGTGAGAGTGCGCTAGCAGCAGCAGGGGATGTGTCACTGGTATAGGCAAATATATAAAATCAATAAAGCAAATAAGTGATAAAATACAAACACATTTATATCAATAAACATAAGTAAAATCTTGAATTGGTTCGATTGTGCTAAACAGCAGCAGGGAATGTGTCACTGATATAGGCAAATGTTTGAATATATTATGAAATCAATAAAGCAAATTTGTTATAAAATACAAACACATTTATTAAAATAAACACATAGGTAAAATCCTAATTTTATGACCGGTCTTAAATATTTAAGAACTTAAAGAGTAAAGGCAAGTATTTCAATAATTTAAAAATGCTATTGCATAGAGTTAAAAGAAAATTGGGGATTTACATATACAACTTGTTTGCAAGTTTAGAAATATAGTGGTGCACCACTCTTTATGTTGTGGTAGTAGCTGAATAGCTGATGTATAACCAATCCACCTTATTATTTTGGTACAAAAGGTTTGACTGCACACAAAACAAAGTAAAGTCACACTTTGAGAAGAAAAGTAAAAAATATGTGTATATATATGAATCGTTTCAATAAACGACTAGTGCCAATTGTATTTTCCTTTAAATATACGTTCCTTGTGCCTGTATAATTTCTTAGTTCTGAAGTTTATAAAGTGCCCAGTTTCATTTTGATGTAATAGTTCGTAGTTGGATTGTGTGTGTAATTGGCAATATCGGCTACTTTACCTCTGCATGCCTTTCGGTCTCTTTGCGGGTATGTCTCCTCCACTCACCTTCTGGCATAGGTAACGCTGCAGCCTTGCTGATAGTCGTTTGATGTCACACACCAATTTTTTCTCCTGAAAGTAGATCCGGCTTCCACTCTGCGCAGAGAGTATCTGTAGTTTTGGATGAAGAAAAATAGTGCCAATGCAATCCTTTGCAATCCTTGGTCACTATGTATTGCTTTTGTTGGGCAAAGTTAGATTCCTGTAGGCAGTAGGACCATCAACGCGTTTCACCACTTGCTGTGGCTTTCTCAAGATCCTGAGAAAGCTACAGCAAGTGGTGAAACGTGTTGATGGTCCTACTGCCTACAGGAATCTAACTTTGCCCAACAAAAGGAATACATAGTGACAAAGTATTGCATTGGCACTATTTTTCTTCATCCAAAACTACAGATACTCTCTGCGCAGAGTGGAAGCCGGATCTACTTTCAGGAGAAAAAAATGGTGTGTGACATCAAACGACTATCAGCAAGGCTGCAGCGTTACCTATGCCAGAAGGTGAGTGGAGGAGACATACCCGCAAAGAGACCGAAAGGCATGTAGAGGTAAAGTAGCCGATATTGCCAATTACACACACGATCCAACTACGAACTATTACATCAAAATTAAACTGGGCACTTTATAAACTTCAGAACTAAGAAATTATACAGGCACAAGGAACATATATTTAAAGGAAAATACAATTGAGACTAGTCGTTTATTGAAACGATTCATATATATACACATATTTTTTACTTTTCTTCTCAAAGTGTGACTTTACTTTGTTTTGTGTGCAAACAGTCAAACCTTTTGTACCAAAATAATAAGGTGGATTGGTGATATATCAGCTATTCAGCTACTACCGCAACATAAAGAGTGGTGCACCACTATATTTCTAAACTTGCAAACAAGTTGTATATGTAAATCCCCAATTTTCTTTTAACTCTATGCAATAGCATTTTTAAATTATTGAAATACTTGCCATTACTCTTTAAGTTCTTAAATATTTAAGACCGGTCATAAAATTAGGATTTTACCTATGTGTTTATTTTAATAAATGTGTTTGTATTTTATAACAAATTTGCTTTATTGATTTCATAATATATTCAAACATTTGCCTATATCAGTGACACATTCCCTGCTGCTGTTTAGCACAATCGAACCATTCAGGATTTTACCTATGTGTTTATTGATATAAATGTGTTTGTATTTTATCACTTATTTGCTTTATTGATTTTATATATTTGCCTATACCAGTGACACATCCCCTGCTGCTGCTAGCGCACTCTCACCAATTTATATAATTTCTTCTGACTGCTTGCATAGCTTTCCTATAGCTAATACTTTGGTATTTCAATTTTCAGTATAGTTGTGGATACTACAGTCAAAATCAGCAATCTCAAATATCAAAATAAAGGTAAATGAGCTATTTCTAAACAATGTAATACACTGCAACAGGTAATTGGATAATTAGGAACATATTAAAGGAGAGGACATTTTTTTTTTTATAGAGCACTGTCCTTTTATATAGGTTGCACCTAGAAATGTTTGTATTCTAAATATAGACTTGCCTCTAATGAACAGTTGCTTTTATATTTAGAAGTGTGCAAGGGAATAGTTATACAAAGGTAATACGTGGGCTGTTTGTAACCTTTCAACAAGGAGAAGATAGTTATGTGAAATGTTAAAATAATCATCTTTGCACTACACTTGTGTATATACTAGTAGAAGCTATCTCTGTTTCAGTGACTTGTATATGCCCTGTGAAGCCTCTATTAAACCCTGTACCTGATCAGAGATCTAGTGGAGTCAAGTGATGTCTTAATTTGCATCATACAAGGAACAGCTGACTCGCTGAGCAGGAGCAATGTTTAAGAGGACATTAAAGGGACATTAAACACCTTTTAACCCTTCCCAATCTTATGACGAGAATGGGTCATCATGCAAATCTCTGCCTGTCAGCACGACAACGCGTTCTCTTCATACAGGGGGAACTCTGATCTTATGCTGTTGTCGGCAGTCCCTCTCACTACAGGCCATGATTGTTGGTGGACCGATCGGCACTCCCAAAGCTGCATATTCATTTTGATGATGTCACCAGGTGTGGTGACATCACAGAGGGTGCGAAACCAGGAAGTGAGAGGCAGTATAGGATGGGGTTGAGGTTGTTCAAATCCCTTGATCGTAGCTCCCTTACTAATCACAGATCTTCAAGACTCCTCATTTGAAAGAGGATCGCTTGCTCTTTCAATTGGTCTCGGTCTTGGAAAGCTTCAAGCCCCCAAATATTAGTAAAAGTAAAAACATCATATGGGGTTAATTACAATTACAAGACATATATTTTGTCTATAGAATAATGTATCAACCATGTCTAAGTATTTTTAAAACACATTAACATCTTGTGCCGCTAATTGCAGCTGCGCACCACACTTATATTATTCCCGGCAGTGAAGATGTAAAATAGGTATCTTAAAAGCTTACTTTATTTTAGTGTAGAGATTATCCTCCCATCTGACACTTCTGTAGTGTAGCTGACCCATCCCTCCCTGTACCTTTGTGTGTGTGGGGGAGGGGGGTTTCTGAAGCGTAAAGCCCTCCCACCTCAGCTGCTGAGCAGCCCACACCTCCCACCGGCACCAACAGAAGATCGTTACAGACAGTGACACACAGTGTCACCATCTGCAACGATGAGGCATCTACCCTCATATATATATGTCTTGCAGTACGATAGGCAAATTACTGCAAGACGTATATATATGGGTGAAGGGGTTAAAAATATGTTCTGTCTGAATCTCAAAATAAAACATTGGGTATCATGTCCCTTTAAGACCGCAGTTGACAAGGCTAGCCACAGTCATTATGTTAGTATAAACTACATTGTTTTGCAGTAATTATTTGCCAAAGTCAATAAGAAAAATATATATACTGTATATCTGGATTAGCCGTGAGAAATCTGCAGTGTGCATTTCCATCTCTGAGATTTAAAAATCCACAGTTTTTAGTACTAAATTACATGACAAAATAGATCATGAAGGTACATTGCAAAGTTGCTGTAAATAATCTGAATGAACCTCTCTGCAGCATGGGGCAAGCACAATTTTACAGCAAAATGAAACAAAATAAATTATGAGTATAAATTGAAAAGTAGTTTTATTTCCACTATTTAAATTATTTAATTAATCGGCTGTTAAATGTATGGTTGTCCCTTTAAATATGGTTACATTTTTAATAGTTAAAAAAATAGTACTATATGACCCCATGATTTTGAGATAGCACTCTTCAATAAAACTTATTTTTTTCCAACTTGTTCTTAAACCTTTGTCTATTTTTTAATAAAACATGTTAATACATATAAAATGCATTAAAGGGACATGATACCCAATGTTGAAGCCCTTAAAAGTGATACAATGACCTTTCAACACACGCGCACAACCCGACGTGCACAGAAACGTTACTACTAGTGAAGTTTACACTCGAGTGAAACAGCTAAATAACATGGCATTTATAATCTTGTTTTTTTGTATAGCAATGCATTTCAATCCTCACATTTGAAAGGAAATGAAGAGAGTTTTAATTGTAATAATATGAAAACTATAGTTTTCAAAGCATTCTCAAGGCTGGACCTGTCAATTCCAGATGTAATCCAGACTTGTATTGCCACAGGAAACTCTTCTAATGCCAAACAAGAACACTGTAGTAATGAAAAAGAAAAGAAGGCGCTCCAATGGCACAATATCGCTTGTATCAAATGCCCCGCATAATTGTGTCCCACTCACAAAATAAATGCACTTATCTCAAATATATGGCAATCTGGGTCATTAAAGAGCTCCCCAGCTAGCTCTCCTTCAGGCTTAAACGATTCCAAAAAGATGAGACCGATACACTGCTAGCACTGTGTCCCCAATGATAAATGCAACAAAGGAATTCACCATCCAAGATTTAGATGATTAAATGAAAAACTCAAAGCCTCCTTGGAGATATTTTAATAATCAATGCTGAACGCGTTTCGCAGACACTCTTGCTTCCTCAAGCAGTTTATGAAGCAAGAGTGTATTGCAAAACTGGTTCAGCATTGATTTTAATTGTGTATTATACACTTTTATTAAAATATCTCCAAGGAAGCTTGGAGTTGTTTTATTTAATCATCTGAGTCCTGGATGGTGATTTCTGTGTTGCGTTTATGCTAGCAGTGTATCTGTCGCATCTCTTTGGAATCGTTTAAGCCGGAAGGGGAGCTCTTTAATGAACCAGATTGCCATATTTGCACTTTCATTTTGTGAGTATCCTTCATGAGGGGGACACGTATTATCTTAATGCTTTCCTGATCGGGATGACATATAATGAGGCGTGTTGCTCAAGCACTAATGACTCTACATTTGAGAAACAGCCCAAGTCTTCTAAAGAAATTTTTACTCTGTCTCAACTTAGCATTTTGTATGCTAAGGAAGACACATTATCATATTCCCCACTCATATAATTGAGAATGACAAGAGCATAAACTCTCTAAGAAAGATGCAGAGATCCTTCCTCATTCTTTCGCCCCTGGTACCTGTATGTTGTGTGATTTAATTGTGCAGTATTAGATTAAAATAAGAAATTTTCCAGAAAGACGTACTCGGCCTTTGGATTCTTTGGAAGGGTGTTAGATATGTACAGGTCAAAAAATGTCAAGCCAGACTGAATTTTCTTTTCGGATATTCGAGGAAATTTGTTTCCCCAAATATTCGTTGTCTACACTATTCAGTTTTCGTTTTATTTAAAACGAAAAAGAAATCGAATTTTCATTAAACTTTTACATTCATTTTCGTTAAACAAATGTATATATTTCAAAGCTACAGGTGAAAAGTTGACCTTTAGCTACAAATACCTTAATGCGCTCTGGAGAGAGCGCTAACCCCACCCTCTTTTTGCCATAGCCCCGGCCTCGCTAACACCAGGCTTAAGCTCTCGGTTCCCAGGACCTTCACTAACTTTAGTGCAGTGCCAAGCGTGCTAATCCTCCTGTTAGCACAGTCGGGGCTCTGGCAAGAAGAGGATCCGGTTAGAGCGCTCTTAAGCGCATTACGGAAAGTATTTAACCCTTAAAAAACTTAAAGAAAACAAATGAATACTGACAATTTTCGTCACTATTTTTAGTTTTCTTTCATTTTCGTATGTGCATTCATACAGAAAACGAATGCACATCGCTAGTGTTTATTTAATTGAAATGTTCATCAGAAAAAAATGATAGCTTTGCATTAGAAAACAATGAGTGTGGATTCTTACTATGTTTGTTGATCAGTTTTTGGTTTGTTTCACCTAAATGGTTGCTATTTGATTGCTGAGAGTTTGTATTCCATATATATCTAAAAATAGTGGTATAGAAGTTATCTTTGCTCAAGGTTTAGTAGACCTTGTACAAGTCACCACCTCCAGAAGTGGCATAAGTATCCCAACCACCTGAATATTTCATCCACCATATTTTATTGTAGGTTCTAAACACTGTGATGTTAGCCTCCTAATGCTTTGTCTCTTCACATTAAACTCTGCAAATGCAACCAAAAATGTCAGGTTTTTGATTTACCAGACAAACAGTACATTCTTCCACTCACACTGGGAAATATACTATACTCTCTCTAGAGAGAGAGAGAGAGAGAGATTAAGTGTGTAAATAAAGATAATGTAATAAACTGCTTTAAAGGACTTAACTATACAAAACAAAGTGTAATAAAAATGTGCACCAAACACAACATAAATACATTAGATAAATTGTTATACTCAATTTATACACTATCTGATAAAAATTATTCACATAAATATTTTTTTTTATAAGAGTTTAAAAGATATATGGTTTATGACAGGGTATCTGACCGGAAAGGGCTATAGTGTATATATGTATATGTCTAAAATATCGTGCGCATATACTGTACATCATGAGTATTGCCATATGTATACTATATATTTATATACATATATACTATATATATCTATATATATATATATATATATATATATATATACTATATATATATATATATTACTATATATTTATATATAAATAAACACACGCACCAATAATACTATATATACTATAAATCTATAAATGTGTGTGTATATATATATATATATATATACTATATATATATATATATATATATATATATACACACATATATATATATATATATAATATACACACACACACACACACTTTGGAGTCCTTCTCAGACAAATACCTTTAAACATGAAAGTCTAATATTTATTCAATTTTAATATTTTGTATTATGTTATTACTATGTTTCTTCTTTCCCTCTGCACCACAGGCAACAAATTTCATGCCAACCCAACCTCTGGAGCAGCAAATGGCAACCCCAAGAAGATTAGTTTCGGCCTCCTATGGGCCTCGTCAGTGAGGTGCAGCCACATTCCTATACGCACACTGGGCAAGGAGTCACGTCTAGTTTCCCCTATCACCCATAGGGAGACTTCCCCAGGGATCATATTAATTTGCATACGAAGAGAGAAGCGCTCTACCAGTAATGAACAACAACTCATCAGCTAGATATATGGCCGATTTACCACCCCAAAGCAGCCTCTTTTAGACCAGTGTGCTTTTCACAGAGGAAAAACTTTCTCTGAAGTATATCAGTCTGATCCCTCCAAGGTAAGGTCAGTCCAGCCCCGAAATACAGGCAATTCTCCTCCCTGACAAGGAACATGACAACCCCATACAATTGTTTCGAGTCTCCTTTGGGCCTTGTCAGTGAGGTGCAGCCACATTCCTCTAAGCAGACTGGGCAAGGAGTCCACCGTCTGGTTCCCCCCATCCCCCATAAGGAGACTCTCTCCAGGGTCATATTAATTTGCCTACGAAGAGAGAAGCACACTACCAGGAACGAACACAGCTCATCAGCTAGTTCTATGGTGATTTACCACCCCGAAGCAGCCTCTTTTAGACCCAGTGTGCCTTTCACAGAGTAAAACTTTCCTGAATTATATCAGTCTGATGCTGCCAAGTTAATTTGCATACGAAGAGAGAAGCGCTCTACCAGTAATGAACAACAATTCATCAGCTAGTTCTAAGGTGATTTACCACCCTGAAGCAGCCTCTTTTGGACCAGTGTGCTTTTCACAGAGGAAAACTTTCTTGAAGTATATCAGTCTGATCCCTCCAAGTAAGGTCAGTCCAGCCCCGAAATACCAGGCAATTCTCCTCTGAACAAGGAACATGACAACCCCATACAATCGTTTCGTAATTCTTTTATTAGAAAAATAATCATATATGCATATATACAAAAATAAAATCATAATAACAAATGCAAACAAAATATCTCTTGTTACAAAACTGAAATATTGACCCAAATTTTTGTCATCAGAAAAAACAAAAAACAAAATGCAAACATTAAACTTAAATAATCACACAAAATAAAATTAAACATATTTCAAATACAGACAAAAACAAACTGGAGGAAAAAAAAAAAAATTAAATAATCCAATCCTTTCACTTCTTTGTCTTCCAGATGCCTTCCGAATCTAATTCCCCATATCGCCTCCTATCAAAAGAAAAATACAAAAACAACTTCCCACGGATCATACCCACACAATTACCTACAGTAACTACCTTTTTCTTAAAAATCAAAATATTACGCACATCCCACAAAACCTCCTTCACACAACATGCCAACAACCATATCAATCTTGCTTTCTCCTTTTCCACACCACTTCCACACAAAACCATACATCATCATATTAAAAGTAAAAAACTGCACTCCAGTCAAACCCTTAATCATCCTTTTCAAACTTCTCCAAACATTCCCTAGCATACTCACAATTCCAAAACAAATGAATAACACTCTCGCTTTGAAAACAACCATCTCTAGGACACACTTCTGAAGCCACTAAACGACGCATTCTCTGAAAATCCCTTGTTGGCAAACACTTATGCACACTCATCCAACTAATATCTTTCTGCCTATTCATCAAATACTTATTACACACATTTTTCCATACCAACACACATTCATTTTCATTCAAACCCCCAATCAACTCAAGACCTTCCTTCTTCTCCAACATTTTCAACACCATTCTGTTTGCACACCACATCTCCCTACTAACATTCTCCAAACCATATTTTTTAATCCAACATTCCACCCTTACATAAAACCACGGAACAGCAAAACATACCGGTTTCTTTCTATCAATCTCAAATAAACCATATCGTCTTAAAACATTTCCACAAGCATACTTTACCATACAACCAGCCATGCTATCCTTACCACTCAGAACCACACACCTACTAACATATTTCACAGCCAAAAATCTCTCCACATTTGGAAAACCCTTACCACCAACATTCTTACTCTTAACCAACAACATCTCTTTTCAAACGCTCCATACCAGAACTCAGAAAAAGAAAACAACACTCTCAAAATTTCTCCCGAAAATCCTCTCAGGTGGCGGAAAAACCTAACGCCAAATATAACATAATAGGGATCAAAATCCGATTTAATAACTAAACATTTTCCCTTTCAAAGACTAAAGTCCTTAAAGACCAAAACTGAAGTTTTCTACTCACTTTATCAAAAACATTCTCCCAACTTTCCAAGCTTTTAAATCCACATCAAATTTCACACCCAACACCTCAATTGCACCTTCAGTCACAGGCCATCCACAAGAATCAATCTCCCTATCATTACCAAAAACTTTAACTTTACACTTATTCCAATTAACTCTGAAACCACTTGCCATACAAAAACATTCAACTAAAGTTTTCACCCTCCTCAAACCAGCCTGAGTCTCACATACCACACTCACATCATCCATATACCCAATCACTTTTAAACACCTTCCATTACTACCAGGAACACTCACACCTCTAACTAATTTATCCTTCCTCAAACTAGTTAATAATGGCTCAATGACACATACAAATAACACAGGAGACAAAGGACATCCTTGACGCACTCCAGATTTAACACAAAATTCCTCAGTCAAAAAACCATTCACCTGAACTTGACTCACAATATCACTATACAAACATTTAAACCATCCAATAATCTTACCAGAAAAACCTAAACGTTCTAAAACATGAAACATAAAATCATGCACTACCCTATCATACGCTTTTTCAAAATCCACAATAGCAACAGCAACAGACCTCATCCTCTCCCTCACATACCACAGTACATCACGTAGTAACAACAAACTTTCAGAAATCTGACGCCCAGGAACAGCACACACTTGCTCTTCACCCACAACCTTACCAATCACTCCACGCATTCTATTTGCCAACACCTTTGCAATAACCTTATAGTCAACATTCAACAACGTAATCGGCCTCCAATTCCTCAAATCTCTATTATCACCCTTTTTAAATAACAAAACAATCAAACCTTTCCTCATTGAAACAGGCAAAACATTCATTCTAAAAACAAACTTACAAACATCCAACATATCAACCCCAATCAAATTCCAAAAACAAGTATAAAATTCAACAGGCAAACCATCACAACCAGGTACCTTCCCATTCTTAAAACTCCTAACAACCTCTGCAATCTCATCCAAACTTAGATCCCTTTCTAACAAATCGTTATCATATTTTTCCAACTTAATCTCAATGTTTTCCAACAACTCATTTTCCAATAAAACATCTCTTGTTTTTTCTTTATACAGCTCACTGTAAAACTCATGAACTTCGCGCAAAACACCATCCGTACCATTAACTTCACACTCAACCTTATCAAAAACACGAACAAAACCAGTCTTTCCTTCAAAAGCTTTCTTAAAAAAATATTTACTACAAGACTCATCCTTTTCCATTTTCTCCAATCTTGCCATAAAAACAATTTTCTTTCCTTTTTCATGCATACACTTTTTAATTATCTTTCTTGCTTCAGCAATTTGCTCATGCACATCAATACCACAATTTCTCAATTCATACAAATACAACAACCTCAGATACCATTTATCATACAACTCCCTTTCCATTCTAGCTTTCTCACAGCCTTTCTTAATAAAAAACCTCTTTATTTCCACCTTCAACCATTCCCACCACATAAGCACATTACTAAAATCACATTTTCTTTCACGCCACCTTTCATACATCCAAACAAACTGACGCTTAAACTTCTCATCTTCTAACAAATCCACATTCAGTTTCCAAACACCCTTACCATACTTGATCTTCAAATCACAATTCACCTTACACATCAAAAGGGCATGATCCGTAAAGGGCATCCGCTTTAAAGAAAAATTATCAACACATAAAAATTTAGATAAAAAACCAAATCAATTCGAGATTTTATCCACCACTATAACTAAAGAAAGTAAAACCCTCCCCTGAAAAAGAAACAGACCCGAAGGGCATCCTTCAAACCGAAAGATTTAAGGCAAATCAAGTAAAAACTTCCCTGAGCTATCCACCCTACAATCACTCCCACCCTCCTCTGTCCCCATTCTTAATATACAATTAAAATCCCCAACCAAAAAAGTTGGCTCTCGACCTGGCAGAAAAAAACTTTTAAAAGTTTCAAAATTAAGCAAACGTTCTACCCTATTTGGAGAAGCATATACATTAAACAAACGAAAAACAGTCCACAAAAACTAAAACTAACCAAAGACGTACCCGACCTGGGACAATATGAACTACATTAAGTATAGAAAAAACTAAACCCCTTAAACAAAACTCCCCACCCCCCCATTCCTATCAGAAGAACAAGACCATACTTTAGGACCAAATTCCCAGTCAGCACATTTAGGGATGTTCAGAGAGACCACATTCCTGCAAACAAAAAATATAGCAGAACATACAGATAATAATTTAAAAATTGCAGCTCTCCTGCTATAGTTGTCATACACTTGACATTAAGGGAAGAAATGGTCAGAAACATCACAAAAATAAATTAAAGAAAACAAAAAAATAAATAACCTCAGGACTTCTTCTTTCCTTTCTTTTTCTTAGGACTCAAAGGAGATCCTTTAAATCTGCCTCTGTGGACGTTCCGACCTCCTAGGCTCCCCCTTGGCCAGCCTCATAACCATTAACTTCAGCAAGTTGGTTCACATCTCTTTTATCTAGATAACCAACAGAAGAGGCATCAGAAAAGTCACCTATACACTGGCTTGAGTCAGAAGAACATCTTTAGTAGAGACTGAAGGAAACTCTGAAATTAAAGAGTCAGCATCACTTGGTAGTATCTGGATCTGCACCCTTAACTACTGGAAGATTCAAATCAGACTCTCCATCCATCAGAAATCCGCATCTATTTTTCGCTTGGAGGCAGATTTTTTCCCTTCAGTGTCCATATCCTCTCAGAACTAGAGGGACACAACAGGCAGACCAATCAATGTTCTCCCTTCACCAAGAACAGCATCAGGAGCAGCATCACAAGATGACTCAGTGAAGGACAAATTCTCTGTCCCAGGAACAGCAACAGTATCATCCACAGAATTGGGCAACAGGGCTTCAAGAACATCTGAGAGCAGCTATCATAGTAGATGTAGCAAGATCCACCTCCTGAAGATGAGATTGGCTTCCTCTACCTTCTCAGCCACAGGAGACCACCACAGGAGCATCAGACACCTCTCCGACAGGGACCCCAACTGCAGATTCTTACACAAAAGAGGTAATATAGAGTTCAATGCCTCATCAGAGACCTCCTCCTCATTCACAAGATGGCTCAACTGCAACTGAAGATGTTTTTTTTTGCAACATCAGCAAGGAAGGCTTCACTCTATCAAGCCCCCTGAAACATCATCAAAGGACACATCCTGCACAGATGACTTGAAGAACCACACAGATCACAGGTCGGCCGTTTACTACAGTGGGCAACAAGATGATCCTCCTCACCGCAATTTCGACATCTGGCACCTGGGCAATTTTTCAGCAATGTGACCAAACAGGTTGCAACTACGGCAAAAAAGAGGCATGTCATCATAGTATAGGAAACCTCTATTTCCACCAATGGCGAAAGTCTGTGGAGGGTGTTCTTTCCACCAATACCTAATTCATCTGGCACAAACACCGCACCAGAACCTGCGCTTTCCATTGAAAGTCCCAAACTGATTTCTTCAGCTTGCTACCTCCTTGAACATCATCAAAGTAGCGACAAAGAAACAGCCGAATTTCAACATCAGTGACCCAAGGGTTGTACATATGTACTGTCACCGGGATTTCTTCTTTCCCTCTGCACACAGGCAACAATTTCATGCCAACCAACTCTGGAGCAGCAGCCATATCAATAGTCTGTTGATAGCAGGTCTGTAAATAATGCTCATTGGTGAAAGCCACATCAAAATCCCTCTTAAAGGGAATGACTGAACACAATGCAAGCTTGCTCTTGGCATCTTCAAAAACACCCTCCAAAACACCTGCTGGACATGAGCCAAACCAATCTTCTCTCAAAAGTCCTCAGAAATCAACACCCGAAGTGTATGGGGAACATTTGGGCACATTGGTAGCCATATTTGCCCTATTGCCTCTTTAGGGCTGATTTCAGAGCGCCCCCCCAAAAGCAGCATGTGGCTTGAAGTCCAGGGACGATTCCACAAGCCAAGGGGAACGGCCCTACTACCCAGTTGCTGTACGCCTAAGGAGTAGCCACCCCCCCAATAGCAGCAGGAGCCCAAACCCCAAAGGGAAAGGGACCCCAGGCCGAAGGAGCAGGTCTCCAGGCAGCAAACCAAGACCAAGACCAAGTACAGAAAACTGCACTTGATCCAAGCCAAAGGCCCGAGAAGCAACCTCAGCTGATCATTTCCGGCCTATTGTGGGCCTCGTCAGTGAGGTGCAGCCACATTCCTCTAAGCAGACTGGGCAAGGAGTCCACGTCTGGTTCCCCCCATCACCCATAAGGAGACTTCTCCAGGGTCATATTAATTTGCTTACGAAGAGAGAAGCACTCTTACCAGGAACGAACAACAGCTCATCAGCTAGTTCTATGGTGATTTACCACCCGAAGCAGCCTCTTTTAGACCAGTGTGCCTTTCACAGAGTAAAACTTTCCTGAATTATATCAGTCTGATGCTGCCAAGTAATTTGTATACGAAGAGAGAAGCGCTCTACCAGTAATGAACAACAATTCATCAGCTAGTTCTAAGGTGATTTACCACCCCGAAGCAGCCTCTTTTGGACCAGTGTGCTTTTCACAGAGGAAAACTTTCTTGAAGTATATCAGTCTGATCCCTCCAAGTAAGGTCAGTCCAGCCCCGAAATACCAGGCAATTCTCCTCTGAACAAGGAACATGACAACCCCATACAATCGTTTCGGACTCCTATGGGCCTTGTCAGTGAGGTGCAGCCACATTCCTCTAAGCACACTGATCAATTTCCCCCATCATCCATAGGGAGACCTCCCCAGGGTCATATTAATTTGCATACAAAGAGAGAAGCGCTCTACTAGGAACGAACAACAACTCATTAGCTAGTTCTATGGCGATTTACCACCCAGAAGCAGCCTCTTTTAGACCAGTGTGCCTTTCACAGAGTAAAACTTTTCTGAATTATATCAGTCTGATGCCGCCAAGTAAGGTCAGTCCAGCCCCGAAATACCAAGCAGTTCTCCTCTGAACAAGGAACATGGCAACCCAAGAAGATTGTTTCGGCCTCCTATGGGCCTCGTCAGTGAGGTGCAGCCACATTCCTCTAAGCACATTGGGCAAGGAGTCCACGTCTAGTTTCCCCCATCACCCATAGGGAGACTTCCCCAGGGTCATATTAATTTGCATATGAAGAATCAATCTGATCCCGCCAAGTAAATTCAGTCCAGCCCCGAAATACCAGGCAATTCTCCTCTGAAAAAGGAACATGACAACCCCAGCCATAGAACTAGCTGATGAGCTGTTGTTCGTTCCTGGTAGAGCGATTCTCTGTGTGTATATATATATATATATATATATATATATATATATATTAATTTAGAGAGAAAAAAATTCTTCTATGTGAACATTGGAATGTAAAATATTCATAACTACCTTCAGGTTTAGCACTGTAGGTCCAGAGTAAGAAAGAAGTTTGAAGCGGAGCACAAAATATATGTCCCATACATACAGTGGGGCAAAAAAGTATTTAGTCAGCCACCAATTGTGCAAGTTCATTAAACCCCACACAGTTTTCAAGGTTTGATATTAAGTTGTCCCTTTTTCTTTTTTTTTCTCTCCCTCTCTCCTCTCTTCCTCTCCCCCCCCCCCTCCCTTCCTTGTGGTATATATTCCTAAGGATAAGAGATAGATAATAAAGGTTCTCTCTTGGAATGTGGGAGGAATCCACTCCCCAGTTAAAAGGAAGGCTGTCCTGAATTTCTTGAATAAAAGGGCTCTTGATATAGTCTGCCTCCAAGAGACGCATCTTTCCGACTTTGAGCATAGTAAAATCAAACCTAGGGGGTTTGGGCATTCATTTTTTTCCCTCATATAAGAAAGCAGCAAGAGGGGTAATGATTCTGATCCATAAAAACCTTGGGTATAAAGTCAATAAAGTCATAAAAGATAAAGAGGGCAGGTACCTGCTTGTGAGACTTAGGATCCAAAACCAAAACTACTTAATATTAAATGTTTACGGCCCTAATGTTCCTAATGAAATGTTTTGGAACCACTTGCTTAAGAGAATACTTAAATTCTCAAAGGATAAGATAATATTAACGGGTGATTTTAATATTACCCCTAACTCTTACTTAGGTGTAAATTAGGAGAGCAAGGTGCAAAAATTAATTACACAAGATATCACCTAAATTATGAAAAGAAAACATTTAAGTTATTTTCTCAGGCTATAGATCTTGTGGATATATGGAGAATGCTAAACCCTAATAACCAAGAGTTCACATGCTGTTACAAATCTCACAACACTCTCTCGAGATTGGATCTATTTCTTATCTCAGAAGCTCTCGCACCTAGGGTGTCAAATTGTGTCATTCTCGAGTTTACTTTATCGGACCATGCTCCGGTATTATTAACAGTTCAAACTAAGAAAGTATTTACATTCAACTCATTTTTTTTCCTACGTATCTATTAAACTCTGCGAAATTTAAAGCTTTTTTGATCAAAGCATGGGAAGATTTTGGCCTTTTTAATAGCCACTGTAGAAAGGCAGAGATTGTCACTTATATGACTAGGAAAAAGAAAGAGCAACTGTGTAAGTTCAATGACCTATCAAATAAAGTAAAAGATGCTTATGCCCTTTATTTAAGAAATCCTGGCAGGTTAAATAGAGACACGTACTTTGCATGTAAGAAGGAAAGAGACCTTTTTCTTCTGGAAGAAGCAGAAGACTCATTGTACAAAAGAGCAGCTAAATTTTCAAGATATGGAAACAAAGCGGGTACATTTTTGGCCTCAATCTTTAAGAGACAAACCCAGAGGAAACCTATAATGGCTATTAGAAAAGATAATATTACTACTTTGGATCAAGATCATATAGCCCTTCTATTTCAGAATTATTATACTAACTTATACACCTCTCAAAATCTTCTTCCTGAAGATATTAATAACTTTCTTGCAACTATTGATTTTCCTTCAGTCTCAGAATTAGATCTTGAGATCTTGAATAGACCAATTCTTGAAGAAGAAATATACAAAATCATTAGCTCAATGACTAGAGGGAAGACCCCAGGCCCAGATAATTTGCCGCTGGAGTTTTACTTGATGCTTTCGGATAGGATTATTCCGGTCTTAAAGGATTTGTATAAAACCTATTTTGAGGATAATCTTAAGGCTTCTGAGAACTTTAAAAGGGCTAATATCATTCTGATTCCTAAAACCAATAAAGATCCACTAGAATTAATGGTGTATAGACCAATTTCTCTGCTTAACCTCGATTATAAGATCCTGATGAAGGTTTTGGCAGAGAGGATGAAACTAATTCTGCCTAATGTTATTCATCCCGACCAAGTAGGTTTTGTGAGCGGGAGGACTTCAGAGAATAATATAAGGAGAATTCTTCATGCAATTTGTTTATACAATGGCGACAATTCTGCTCTGCCGGAGGCCTTCCTGCTATCTTTGGATGCAGAGAAGGCCTTCGACAGAGTAGAGTGGCCATTTTTGATTGAGGCTCTAAAAAGATATGGTTTTAGAGGCAACTTTGTTGATTTTATTGGGAACATATATTCTGATACTAAGGCATCCCTGTTCATTAACAACGGTATCACTCAATCCTTTGAACTTTCAAGGGGAACCCGTCAAGGTTGTCCCCTATCCCCACTCTTATTTGATTTAATTTTAGAACCCTTGGCTATCAAATTGAGAGAAATTCTATCAGGAATTAGCATAGGTAAGTTGTCATTAAAAATCTTGTTGTTTGCTGATGACCTTCTCCTCTTTGTCACTAACTCTAAAGACTCTATTAACTCTGAATCTTTTGGATAGGTATGGGGCTGTCTCTGGTTATAAGACTAACCTTTCGAAATCCAAAACAATCTGGCTAAAAAAACGGAATAATTCTTATCCGCATCAATTTATTCAAATAAATGTCTTGGAGTATCTGGGGTTAAAACTTTCTGCTAATCCTGTAGATTGGTATCGGCACAATATTTCCCCAATCCTTCAAGAGAGTAAAGATAAGATGAAGAGTTGGGCATCGCTTCCTGTTTCGATCTCGGGTAAAATTAACCTCTAAATGATGTTTATAGTCCCTAAAATTTTATACGTACTTAGGATGCTTCCCCTCTTGATTAAGAAACTTGATTTATGGCGTTTCAATCAAGCGTTGAGATACTTTTTATGGAGTGGGAGGAAAGCTAGAATACAACTCGAGACTTTATATCAAACCTACCCCAGAGGGGGATTGGCTTTACCAAATTTAGAATGGTACAATTTTGCAACTATTTTACGACTCCCAATTGACTGGTTATTACAGTCGTTTAAATTTTCTAACAAATTCTTAGAAGAACAGGTTTGCTTTCCATACTCTTTAGGGTTCGTGGTACACGCATCAAATAAAGTCTTAGGAAATACAATCTCTAACCATCCGTTATATAAAGATATTTTAGTGGTATGGAGGAAAGCCATGAAGCTTCTTGGCTATCCATCTACCGTCTCTAAATGGTTACCAGTACAAGGGAACTGTTACTTCCCTCTAGGGAATACAGTTAACATCTTTAATATCTGGTCACTCACCTATTAAATCTCTAAGTATTAAAGATCTTTTCGATCAAGATTCTAAAAAGCTGTACAATTTTTCTAAATTTCAAGATAAATTCACTACAGTTCAAACTAAACATAAATTCAACTTTTTACAATTAAAAAACTATATTTGTAAACTATTAAAAATCTTCCCCCAACTATGGCTAGACCATCCCTTACTAGATTCTATTAAGCCTGAAAAATTGTCCTTATCTACTATCTATAAATCTTTAAGAGCAGTAGAGGGGGGAGATTGTACATTAGAACTAATTTCTTACTGGGCGAACATGCTGGATATGCCTGATCTATCCAACCATTTTTTTAGAAGCCTTAAAAAAACACAATCACTTTGTCACTCAGCACATTTGAGGGAAACTCAGTTTAGATTACTGAATAGGGACTACCTTACACCATGTCGAGTAGCTAAGTGGAATAATAAAGTTAAAAATCAATGTCTTAAATCCTCTCAAAGTGACCCAAATTTAGGTAATTTTTTATGGGAGTGCCCAAAAGTGAAACAATTTTGGTTAAAAGTAGCGTATATTCTCTCCCAAGTAATACAAGTTAGAGTAATTCTATCAATGGAATCTATAATTCTATTGTCTGCTCGAGCCATATGGGGGAATAAAAGTAACTTTATCCTAACAGCTATAATAATTCTTAGGAAATTACTGTTTAGGAACTGGATTAGTCCTAGAGCTCCCTCTATTAATGAGGCAAATAAATTATTAATGAACGCGGCAATAACAGCGGCTTATGATTATAGATCAGAGAGAAAAAAAGACCATTCCTTTGGAAAGATCTGGAGGGATTTTACCATCTATCAAGACATGAGTTTCATAAAGCGAATAGAAGCAATTATTAATACTCAATTGCAGTAGGGGTGGGGGAGGAGAGGGGGGATAGTGAGAGGCTTTTCTCCCTTTTTTTTTTTCTCCTCTTTCCTTCCATGAAGATTAATGCCTTCCAGGCCTAATATAATAGGCTGAGTATTCACTGTTTACTGGACCTAGCTATTTTTTTTATTTTTTATTATATGTTCTGTTTTATCTTTCTTCTTTCGATATTATGTATATTTATATGGAATAAATAAAGAAATTATAATAAAAAAAATAAAATAAAAATGAAAATAATTGTTTAAATTGTGCAAGTTCTCTCACTTAAGAAGATGTGAGAGGCCTGTCATTTTCATCATAGGTATACCTCAACTATGAGAGACAAAATGTGGAAACAAATCCAGACAATCACATTGTCTGATTTGGAAAGAATTTATTTGCAAATTATGGTGGAAAATAAGTATTTGGTCAATATCAAAAGTTCATCTCAATACTTTGTTATATATCCTTTGTTGGCAATGACAGAGTTCAAACGTTTTCTGTAAGTCTTCACAAGGTTGTCACACACTGTTGCTGGTATGTTGGCCCATTCCTGCATGCAGATCTCCTCTAGAGCAGTGATGTTTTGGGGCTGTCACTGGGCAACACAGACTTTCAACTCCCTCCAAAGGTTTTCTATGGGGTTGAGATCTGGAGACCGGCTAAGCCACTCCAGGACCTTGAAATGCTTCTTACGAAGCCACTCCTTCGTTGCCCGGGCGGTGTGTTTGGGATCATTGTCATGCTGAAAAACCCAGCAACGTTTCATCTTCAATGCCCTTGCTGATGGAAGGAGGTTTGCACTCAAAATCTCACGATACATGGCCCCATTCATTCTTTCATGTACACGGATCAGTCATCCTGTTCCCTTTGCAGAGAAACAGCCCCAAAGCATGATGTTGCCACCCCCATGCTTCACAGTAGGTATGGTGTTCTTTGGTTGCAACTCAGCATTCTCTCTCCTCCAAACACGACGAGTTGTGTTTCTACCAAACAGTTCTACTTTGGTTTCATCTGACCATATGACATTCTCCCAATCCGCTTCTGGATCATCCAAATGCTCTCTAGCATACTTCAGACGGGCCCGGACATGTACTGGCTTAAGCAGGGGGACACGTCTGGCACTGCAGGATCTGAGTCCCTGGCGGCGTAGTGTGTTACTGATGGTAGCCTTTGTTATGTTGGTCCCAGCTCTCTGCAGGTCATTCACTAGGTCCCCCCGTGTGGTTCTGGGATGTTTGCTCACCGTTCTTGTGAACATTTTGACCCCACGGGGTGAGATCTTGCATGGAGCCCCAGATCGAGGGAGATTATCAGTGGTCTTGTAGGTCTTCCATTTTCTAATTTTTTCTCCCACAGTTGATTTCTTCACACCAAGCTGCTTGCCTATTGCAGATTCAGTCTTCCAAGCCTGGTGCAGGTCTACAATTTTGTTTCTGGTGCCCTTCGACAGCTCTTTTGTCTTCACCATAGTGGAGTTTGGAGTGTGACTGTTTGAGGTTGTGGACAGGTGTCTTTTATACTGATAACAAGTTCAAACAGGTGCCATTAATACAGGTAATGAGTGGAGGACAGAGGAGCCTCTTAAAGAAGAAGATACAGGTCTGTGAGAGCCAGAAATCTTGCTTGTTTGTAGGTGACCAAATATTTATTTTCCACCATAATATGCAAATAAATTCTTTCCAAATCAGACAATGTGATTGTCTGGATTTGTTTCCACATTTTGTCTCTCATAGTTGAGGTATACCTATGGTGAAAATTACAGGCCTCTCTCATCTTCTTAAGTGGGAGAACTTGCACAATTGGTGGCTGACTAAATACTTTTTTGCCCCACTGTATATTTTGTGCTCCGCTTCCAACTTCTTTCTTACTCTGGACATTCACTGAGTGCCCAATCTCTGAGATGTCTAGGAGCTACAGAGTGGATGCCTGGCAAGACGCTGTAATACTGAGACCTATTGCCCCAATTAAGGCTTAAGTTGGGAACTCTGTTCACGTCCCGTAAGTCATCCGAAGAGGGAGCCTGAGGAGTACCTGTGTTGTTCAGTTTTTCCGTAGGATAATGGATGTCCACTTGCACGGAATGGATCACCAGTGAGGCGGTCTCCTCTTCCCCAGGACCGAATGGCTATTCCTTTTTGAGGACGGTTTGAGAGCAGCTGCCCCAGACACAACTGCACTGGATACAGAGCAAGCACGAGTACGCATCACCAGTGACGTCAGAAGAGGGAGGACACTAGAGGAACACGCTTGATTCCTGGAACCCAGCACATTTGTTTGTTTGGCAATAACCAAGAGGATCGCTAGCAAATATATCCCTCCTCCCGTGGACCAGACGCACAAGCTTCTCAGTGGTTGGGGGTAAGCTGATTTACTCACCTACTTATCTCCCAGTGTCTTTGGACAATATTGATCTCATTAACGGCTCACTGTGACATTTGATTTTTATCATTTACAACTGTGATCATTATATCTATACTGGGCACCCTCCTTATAGGCACATTTGGGTATACTAGGATATATAACCCTTTACGGAGACATTGTGATACAAGAGGATTTTGCTTTATTGTTTAGCACTGTTGGTGTAACGTATTGTCATTAACTTCTTACTTTCAACTTGTATTACGAGCGCAAACCTAGCCATACTAAAATATTACTTTGAGCACAGGTAGCACGCAAGTGAAAAATGGCAAATGGCAAGAGACAAGTCTGTAACCACCAATCCACCAGAGGATATGTACATATGCTTCTCAACAAAAAATATTAAGAGAACAAAATAAATTTGATAATAGAAGTAAATTTAAAATTGTTTTAAAATTTCATCCACTATCTGAATCATGAACGTTTAATTTTGAGATTCCTATCTATTTAAGTTTAATTTATTTTATTTCCTGAAGGATAAACAAAGTAAAGTGTCTACATTTAGTGACAACTGACTTTGTCATGGTAAAGTAACACGTAAGCTAATAATTTTATTCAACATAGCAACATACTATATGTTAATTATTTGAATTCTAATTAAGCATCTGTATAGGCCAAGTAAAGGTTTTTAGATAATGTGAAGGCACACAGAATAAGTCCTTTCATAAAGAAATTAAAGAAAAAAAGATGTCACCCAGTAAATCAATCACTGACCTGTGCTTCTCTCTGAACTGAATTTTGGATGAGTTGTGACTCAATAAATCACTGTTTTAACTGTATATGCCGCATATTGAAGATACAGTTCATGTGTTTTTTTGTTACAAAATGATTTACATGGAAAATTACATCTGCAAGGACTTTGCTATTCAACACTATAGCATTATGGTAATGAGACTTCTTGGCTCTGACTTAAATGTCATCCATACTTTCATAAAGAATTCATTGTATTTAGCAGTTGTCTATTCAGTTAAGATGCTAGTGATGTTTTAGTGTCAACTCTGTATTTGGTGAGGGACTCTAATTAATCATTTTATTCATTTATGTAACAGTCCCTATAGTAATGTAGGTTACCATCTGCCCTTCTGGGTAATACTATTTAAAACCATGAGAAGTGATAGTATTTTATCATAAAATAAAGAAATAAAAATTGAGAAATATTCTCCAAAAAACTAGTATCGATCTTCTCTCTGTAGAACACCATCAGTAAAGTATCAATTTATCTGACTGTGTGTTTCATTTTAACTACATAAAGTTAAAAAAAAACAAAAAACTTTACATCTTTTTCTTGGTCTCATTAGTTAAAAGTTAACTCTAGACAATGTAGATGCAGTCTCTACAGGTGTATAACATCGCTAAAAACACTTGTCATATAGTGGTCACTGCATGTGCACTCTTCTGAACCTACCTTAATATGTAGCAAAAGCAAAAAAAGGAGCTACGTTTCAACAGAGAATACCAAAATAAAGAGGTAAATATGAAAATTGGAAAGTTTTTTTATGTTCGATCTGGAAAATTAAATATTAAATATCCCTTTAAATATCAAAATATTTACATCAGTGATTATCAATAAAAGTTGTTTGGACACAGCTCCAGCAAGTATGTCAAGTGATGAGGTATAAAGAAGAGAAGAAGAGAAGAAGGTGAGCATAAGTGTGTAAGGTGGCTGTTAATTTTCTTTTTATTTTAATATATATATTTCTATATATATCCAATAGTTTTTTGTTTGTTTTTAAAGATCTATACATATATATATTTATTTATTGTATATACAGATATATATATATTATTCTTTTATTTATTTTTTAATAAAAAGAACATTTTTTTATGTTAAGAACATTGGATTTTTAAAAACACATTTAATCACATTATAAAGTAATACCAATTATACAGGGTATTGTTGTGTTTAAACACAATACTTTAAAGCAAAAAGTGTGAGATATTGTATATCTAATTTGCATATCTCACCCAGGGCCCGATCCGATATACGGCGTAGTTTTCGGCGCAGAGCGAGGTAACCCACACCGCCCGTTAGTTTTCACCTCGCACATCGGGGTATCCAATATACCCCGTCGGCAGTTGCTAAAGTGCCGTAAGTCGGGACATAACCAGCGTTGTCCAGAATTAAGAGCGTAAGTACAAATTTCTGGAGTCGCCATGATTTTATGGCACTTTAGAAACTGCCTGCGCTAAAAAAACTTACTAAAGTATAAAATCTCCCGTAACTGTCTAACACGCCTCCCAAACATCATCCCGACACGTATACCCCTATATCCGCAATCCCCCCTCTCACTCCTAATAATAAATGTATAATCCCAAACCGCCGCTCCCGGACCCCGCCGCCACTAATTAAAGGGATTTTAACCCCTAAACCGTCGCTCCCGGACCCCGCCGCCACCTACAGTTAAATGTTTTACCCACTAATCTGATCCCCCTACACCGCCGCTAACCTACAGTAAATATATTACCCTCTAATCTGACCCCCCTACACCGCCGCCACCTACAGTAAATATATTACACTCTAATCTGACCCCCCTACACCTCCGCCACCTACAGTAAATATATTACCCCTAATCTGACCCCCCTACACCGCTGCCAGCTACATGAAATATATTACCCCCTAATCTGATCCCCCTACCCCCGCCGCAGCTACATTAAATATATTACCCCCTAATCTGATCCCCCTACACCGCCGCCAGCTACATTAAAGTATATTTACCCCTAATCTATCCCCTACAACACCAGCCGCCAGCTACATTAAATGTATTACCCCCTAATCTGATCCCCCTACACCGCCGCCAGCTACATTAAATATATTACCCCCTAATCTGATCCCCCTACACCGCAGCCAGCTACATTAAATATATTACCCCTAATCTGATCCCCCTACAACACCGCCGCCAGCTACATTAAAGTATTACCCCCCTAATCTGATCCCCCTACACCTACAGCCATCTACATTAAAATATATTACCCCCTAATCTGATCCCCCGACACTTGCCACCAGCTACATTAAATTTATACCCCCAAACCTAAGTCTAACCCTCAACACCCCCTAGCTTAATATTCTTAAATAAATCTAAATAATATTAATATTATTAACTAAAGTTATTCCTATTTAAAACTACATACTTACCTATAAAAATAAACCCTAGGATACTGCTACAATATATTAATAATTACATTTTGTAGATATTTTAGGATTTATATTTATTTTACAGGTAACTTTGTATTTATTTAACTAGTACAATAGCTATTAAATAGTTAATAACTATTTATAGCTACCTAGTTAAAATAATTACAAAATTACTTGTAAAATAAATCCTAACCTAAGTTACAAATACACCTAACACTACACTATCAATAAATTAATTAAATAAATTAACTATAATTATCTAATATAGAAATACAATTAAATAAACTAAACTATATTACAAAAACAAACACAAAATTACAAAACATAAAAAAATATTACAAGAATTTTAATCTAATTACACCTAATCTAAGCCCCCTAATAAAATAAAAAAGCCCCCAAAATAATAAAATTTCCCTACCCTAAACTAAATTACAAATAACCAGCTCTTTTACCAGCCCTTAAAAGGGCTTTTTGCGGGGCATTGACCCCAAAGTAATCACTCTTTTACCTGTAAAAAAGAAGAAATATCAATACCCCCCCAACATTACAACCCACACACCCCTACTCTAAAACCCACCCGATCCCCCCTTAAATAAACCTAACACTACCCCATTGAAGATCACCCTACCTTGAGCCAGTCTTCACCCAACCGGGCCGAACTCTTCATCTGATGCGGTCACAAGGTGTCCTCAAGCCGGGCAGAAGTCTTCATCCGATCGGTGGCAGAAGAGGTCCTCCATCCGGCAGAAGTCTTCAAGCCAAGGCGGGGCAGAAGAGGTCCTCCATCCGGCAGAAGTCTTCATCCATCCGCGGTCTCCATCTTCAAGACCTCCGACGCGGAACATCCTCCTCGCCGACGGACTAACGACGAAGTGAAGGTTCCTTAAATGACGTCATCCAAGATGGCGTCCCTCGAATTCCGATTTGGCTGATAGGATTCTATAAGCCAATCGGAATTAAGGTAGGAAAAAATCAGATTGGTTGATTGAATCAGCCAATCGGATTGAAGTTCAATCCATTGGGCTGATTGGATCAGCCAATAGAATGTCAATGAAGGCCTGCTACGGGTGCATTTTATGGCGAGGTGAAAATGGAGTAAGTTTTCTCATTTTCGCCACGTAAGGCCTTGCGCTGGATATTGGATACCAAATTGCGCGGTTTTATATGTTAGCCTATGGGAGTACAATTTGGTGGCGACGGGTTGAAATATACGGGCGTAAGTTGTATGCTATGCCGTATATGTGATACCAATCCAGCGCAAAATTTGGTGTCGCCGCCTTTTGTGGGCGACGCTGCATATCGGATCGGGCCCCCAGAGTTCTCTGGATCATTGGTAACAATGTATACAGAGTATTCTAAGTTTAAACCCCTTAACGACCAACGACGTATGGGGGGTACGTCCTGCAAAAAAATGCAGTTAATGACCAAGGACGTACCCCATACGTCGTTGGTCTTTGAAAGCAGTGGAAGCGATCCTGATAGCTTCCAGCTGCCTTTCATGTTATGTGCAGTGATGCCTCAATATTGAGGCATCCTGCAATAACTGTTTTTAGCCATCCGATGCAGAGAGAGCCACTCTGTGGCCCTCTCTGCATCGGCTATCGATGGCCGTTATCGTTGGTGGGTGGGAGGCTCATCCAGGGAGGCGGGTGGGCAGTCATTGGGTGGAGGAGGGGGGAGGGATCTAGTGCGTGGTGCGGGCACGGGGCGCGTGCACGAGAGGTCTATGAAAACAGCATCAATATGCTGTAGATCTGGAGGTGGGGAGAGAGGACTGGGGAGGGTGGGATTTAAAATCAAGCATCTGGGAGAGGGTGGGGGTTGGATGTTGAGGGGGGGCAGCTACACTACAGAAATAAATAAAATATTTAATAAAATAAAAAATAAAAAAATACATTATTATTTTTCAAACTGGGTACTGGGCAGACAGCTGCCAGTACCCAATATGGTGCCCAATAAAGCAGAGGGGGGGGGGGTTAAAGAGCTGTTTGGGGGGGATCAGGGAATTGGGGGGCTAAGGGGGGTCCTACACAGCAGAATAATTATTTATTTAATTTTTTTTTAAAAAAAGTACTAAAACCCCCCAAAAAACTTTTAATTTAGTACTGGCAGACTTCTGCCAGTACTTAAGAATGGCAGGGACAATTGTGGGGTGGGGGAGGGAAGGGAGCTGTTTTGGGAGGGATCAGGGGGTGGGATGGTGTCAGGTGGGAGGCTGATCTCTACACTAAAGCTAAATTAACCCTGCAGAGCTCCCTACAAGCTACCTAATTAACTCCTTCACTGCTAGACATAATATACTTGTGATGCGCAGCGGCATTTAGCGACCTTCTAACTACCAAAAAGCAATGCCAAAGCCATATATGTCTGCTATTTCTGAACAAAGGGGATCCCAGAGAAGCATTTACAACAATTTGTGCCATAATTGCACAAGCTGTTTGTAAATAATTTCAGTGAGAAACCTAAAATTGTGAAATATTTAAAGTTTTTTTTAATTTGATCGCATTTGGCGGTGAAATGGTGGCATGAAATATACCAAAATGGGCCTAGATCAAAACTTGGGGTTGTTTACTACACTACACTAAAGCTAAAATTAACCCTACAAGCTCCCTACATGCTCCCTAATTAACCCCTTCACTGCTGCGCATAATACACGTGTGGTGCGCAGTGGCATTTAGCGGCCTTCTAATTACCAAAAGCAACGTAAAAGCCATATATGTCTGCTATTTCTGAACAAAGGGGATCCCAGAGAAGCATTTACAACAATTTGTGCCATAATTGCACAAGCTGTTTGTAAATAATTTCAGTGAGAAACCTAAAATTGTGAAATATTTAAAGTTTTTTTTAATTTGATCGCATTGGCGGTGAAATGGTGGCATGAAATATACCAAAATGGGCCTAGTCAATACTTGGGGTTGTTTACTACACTACACTAAAGCTAAAATTACCCTACAACAGCTCCCTACATGCTCCCTAATTAACCCTTCACTGCTGCGCATAATACATGTGTGGTGGCGCAGTGGCATTTAGCGCCTTCTAATTACCAAAAAGCAACGTAAAAGCCATATATGTCTGCTATTTCTGAACAAAGGGGATCCCAGAGAAGCATTTAAAACAGTTTGTGCAATTATTGCACAAGCTGTTTGTAAATAAATTCAGTGAGAAACCTAAAGTTTGTGAAAAAATTTGTGAAAAAAGTGAACATTTTTTTTATTTGATCGCATTTGGGCGGTGAAAATGGTGGCAATGAAATATACCAAAATGGGCCTAGATCAATACTTTTGGATGTCTTCTAAAATATAAATATATACATGGTAAAGGATATTCAGGGATTCCTGACAGATATCAGTGTCCCAATGTAACTAGCGCTAATTTTGAAAAAAAGTGGTTTGGAAATAGCAAAGTGCTACTTTTATTAGTGCCCTATAACTGCAAAAAAAGCAAAGAACATGTAAATCATTGGGTATTTCTAAACTCAGGACAAAATTTAGAAATATTTAGCATGGGTGGTTTTTTGGTGGTTGTAGATGTGCAACAGATTATGGGGTGCAAAGTTTGAAAAAATGTTTTTTTTCCATTTTTTCCTCATATTTTTATAATTTTTTAATAGTAAATTATAAGATATGATGAAAATAATGGTAACTTTAGAAAGTCCATATAATGGCGAGAAAAACGGTATAATAATATGGGTACAGTAAATTAGTTAGAGGAAAATTACAGCTAAACACAAACACCGCAGAAATTAAAAATAAGCCTTGATCCCAAACGGTCAACAAATGGAAAAGTGCTCTGGTCACTAAGGGGGTTAAGCAAGCAGGGATTTGCTAATTTTCTATACAATATTGCTATGACTCTTACTTTTATGAAATGGAGGATTTTAATCTCATGATTTTTATCTACATTATAGACTCAAATACGTAGTGTTTTGTCTCTGAATAAGCTTCACCAAATAACAAATTAAACCTATCTTCTGCTGATGAGTGTTTCATTGCACTTCCACTAAAACTGCTGGTGTAATATTTCAATAGTACATTTGTAAAAACTATCGCTTCTAATGTTCCTCAGCTTCAAATGCCTGATCGTAATTGACCATGCCATTTCTTACTGCTTAGCTAGACAAAGGGCTGTTTGCGTTGCTTTCACTGTCCTAGGGGTCCCCGGTACTTACGTACAGTCGGGGAACAGCAAGGACAGAGATGATCTAGAACATGGTTCACAACCTAAGTGACCTCAAGGCCCGGGTAAGTTTTAACCGGACCTGTCCAGGGCCCGTAAGCATCGGGAGTGGTGTATAATAAATATATAATATATTATATAGAATATATATATATATATATATATTATATTATAAATAGTATATATATAGAACAAAAGCAGAGACCGCACTCATAGGTCTTATATTTCAGCCACTACTGTGGACTTTATTCAATCTGTAACGTTTCGGGGTTTCCCCCTTTGTCAAACAGGTTTGACAAAGGGGGGAAACCCCGAAACGTTACAGATTGAATAAAGTCCACAGTAGTGGTGAAATATAAGACCTATGAGTGCGGTCTCTGCTTTTGTTTATATTATCTCTATGCACTGCACCTAGGCATCATATGTATAACGTGAGTGCTTGGTGACCACAATTTGCTTATATATATATATACTATATATTTATATATACTATATATATATTATTATAGATATATATATATATATAAAATATATATATAAGTATATATAGTATGCTATATATAGTATATAATATATATATATATATATAAATATCTATATATCTATATATAAATCTATCTATCTATCTATCTATCTATCTATCTATCTATCTATCTATATATATCTATATATATACATACATATACATACATACACACACAGTATATGTATGGTTTACAGTTGTTTAATTATGTAATAATTAATGGGTTCAGCGGGATCTTTAAATATCCCACTGACACCAATGTATTTATCATAAAATGTACCCACTGAATAGTATACATACAGTTTACACATACACTTTGGTGCCAATGGGATATATATATATATATAAATATATATATATAGTACACACAAACAGTACACATACACATTGGTGTCAGTGGGTTATATATATATAAATATTATATGTGTACAGCATACACATTGGTGTCCAGATGACACGCCCTAAAATATACATGTTAGTGTCAGTGGCCCATACATATTTGACATTGTGACAGTGGAGTTCCCTACCTGTGAGCCGATCCGCTCTGCAACGCCGCACGCCACTCCTCACAGTGCCCGCTAGCCGTTCACGACTGCGCATACAGACAGGCGCAGTGGCGCATACAAACATCGCAGTGGCACTCTAACAGGCACGTCCGAAATTTTTGGACATGTGTTAAAGACGGGCCTGTCAGAGTGAGTGTCTGGAGGCTATGTCGGGTCGCGCCCACCACAGGGACCGTCGCGGGCCCGGTAGTGGGCCGCGGCCCGGCTGTTGAGAAACACTGATCTAGAACACAATACATAATTCACAACTTGTAATAGAGCAATGATAGCACAAGGTGCGCTATCCATTGAAAGAAAAGGGCACTTTAAAAAATGGCAACATTCCTGGTAAAACTATTTACCATTTACTTGTAATAATAGACTGTGCATTGTCCTTAGATCAGGGCCTTGATATGGTGATATGCACCCTTCGCTACTGATAGCACTTGTAATCTTGGTCTTAATAATTAGAACTAGAAGTTTGATAACATTGCTGCTTTTGGCTTTTTTTCCACAATATGGACCTACCTAGAATCAGGGTGGTTTTTAAAAAGAAAAAAAATTGTGGATCAAAGAAGGGATGACAGTACCAGTGTGGTTGAAGTCGTTATTTTCTGCTACATATTCCTGCTTTTCTATTAAAAGAAAATGTACCGCCTGGAAAATTCATGACTGTTGACACTTTCAAGGGTATGTCCAGCAATGATCATGGATACCTAGCTCACCCTAGAACCACTGCTGCCTACCAGACATGATGTGTCAAAAATTTTCTTTTATAGTTCAGATAGCACTTTAACAACTTTCCAATTTACATGTATTATCAAATTTGCTTAATTCTCTTGGTAACCTTTGTTGAGGGGATCAGCATTACACTACTGGGAGATTGCTGAATACATCATACATCAATGATCCACTGCACAAAAGGTGTATGTATATATATATATATATATATATATATATTATATATATATATATATATATATATACAGTGAGGGAAAATGTATTTGATCCCTGCTGATTTGTACGTTTGCCCACTGACAAAGAAATGATTAGTCTATAATTTTAATGGTAGGTTAATTTGAACAGCAAGAGACAGAATAAGCAACAAAAAAAATCCAGAAAAATGCATTTAAAAAAGTTATAAATTGATTTTCATTTTAATGAGTGAAGTAGTTGATCCCCTATCAATCAGCAAGATTTCTGGCTCCCAGGTGTCTTTATACAAGTAACGAGCTGAGATTAGGAGCACTCTCTTAAAGGGAGTGATCCTAATCTCAGCTTGTTACCTGTATAAAAGACACCTGTCCACAGAAGCAATCAATCAATCAGATTCCAAACTCTCCACCATGCCAAGACCAAAGAGCTGTCCAAGAATGTCAGGGGTGCAATATTTTAGACCTACACAAGGCTCGAATGTGCTACAAGACCATCGCCAAGCAGCTTGGTGAGAAGGTGACAACAGTTGGTGCGATTATTTGCAAATTGGAAGAAACACAAAATAACTGTCAATCTCTCTCGGTCTGGGGCTCCATGCAAGATCTCACCTTGTGGAGTTTCAATGATCATGAGAATGGTGAGGAATCAGCCCAGAACTACATGGGAGGATCTTGTCAATGATCTCAAGGCAGCTGGGACCATAGTCCCCAAGAAAACAATTAACACACTACGCCGTGAAGGACTGAAATCCTGCAGGCCCCCGCAAGATCCCCCTGCACAAGAAGCACATGTACAGTCCGTCTGAAGTTTGCCAATGAACATCTGAATGATTCAGAGGAGAACTGGGTAAAAGTGTGGTGGTCAGATGAGACCAAAATTGAGCTCTTTGGCATCAAGTTAACTCGCCCCTGTTTAGAGGGGGAGGAATGCTGCCTATGACCCCAAGAACACCATCCCCACCGTCAAACATGAAGGTGGGAAACATTATGCTTTGGGGGTGTTTTTTCTGCTAAGGGGACAGGGACAACTTTACCCCATCAAAAGGACAATGGACAAGGCCATGTACCATCAAATCTTGGGTTAGAACCTCCTTCCCTCAGCCAGGGCATTGAAAATGGTCGTGGATGGGTATTCCAGCATGACAATGACCCAAAACACATGGCCAAGGCAACAAAGGAGTGGCTCAAAAAGAAGCACATTAAGGTCCTGGAGTGGCCAGTCTCCAGACCTTAATTCCATAGAAAATCTGTGGAGGGAGCTGAAGGTTCAAGTTGCCAAACGTCAGCCTCGAAACCTTAATGGACTTGGAGAGGATCTGCAAAGAGGAGTGGGACAAAATCCCTCCTGAAATTTGTGCAAACCTGGTGGCCAACACAAGAAACGTCTGACCTCTTTGATTAGCAACAAGGGTTTTGCCATCAAGTACTAAGTCATGCTTTGGCAAAGGGGTCAAATACTTATTTCACTCTTAAAATGCAAATCAATTTATAACTTTTTTGAAATGCATTTTTCTGGATTTTTTTGTTGTTTATTCTGTCTCTCACTGTTCAAATAAACCTACCATTAAAATTATAGACTGACCATTTCTTTGTCAGTGGGCAAACGTACAAAATCAGCAGGGGATCAAATCATTTTTCCCTTTTATATATATATATATATATATATATATATATATATATATATATATATACACGTTGAGTGTGGAGTAGGCGTGTTAGTCCAGTGGATTAGATAACCAAAATAACAAGAGTATTGTAATTGAGCATTGAAACCTTTTTTTGTATTGGACCAACTATACTTTTATAAGTAGAGACAAGCTTTTTGGAAGAATTCCTTCCTTTCTCAAGTTGGGAAGCAATACTGACCGATTCAGTGGTGTTTACAGAGTATGGGCTAGATTACAACTGGAGCACAAAATATTGCGTGCGAGCTATTAAGGGGTGTAGTAAGTAAACGCAATCTATTGAATGCATCACGATTTACACGAGAATGAATTACCCGGCGACTTAAGAGCTCTGGTCAACTGTTTCGCGAACAAAGAAGTTTGCACAAAACACCATCTAAAATACAATTACAAAGTATAGTTACAAATAACACCATCTAATAAAACTTATTCACAGAAAATATTTCACACAAAAGTATAATGGCTCAGAGATCTCAGGTGTTAGAAAAAAAGGCAGGTAAAGGGTTTTAACATAAGATACATACATATCCATGTGTAAAGAAGTATATCTAGTGACTGAATGTTATTCTTTGCGATAGGTTGTGCAAAAGATAAAGCCCTCTGTGCTCTTGATTGTACTAATATAGTCCTGAATTGGGCTGCCTGTTTATTGCTACCTTTTTAATCATATTCAGCTAGTCACACAGCCACATTCTTTATATATGATGTTTAATAAATAAATAAATAAAAATTAACACCTTAACAACCCACAACGTACACTGTACGTCTCTGGTCACTGAGGCTTTTTCAGGGACATAATAGCTCTGGTTTCGGCGCCAGCGGCAAGGCCACACTTTTATGACCTCCCTCCCTCCTGCAGGCTTTCCTGAAATAGCTGTCAAGACCACGCTATAAACATAAACAAACCCCAAAAAAAACACCAGCGCTGGTCATTAAGGGGTTAATTTTTTTTACCTAAAAATAAAATTTATGTGCTAATATATATATAAATATTAGATATATATATACATGTCCAGGATCCGTCTGTGTGTGTGGCTCTTGATGCACTGACTCCAGCCTCAGGCATCCACTCCTTGTGAAATTCCCCAACACTTTTGAATGGCCTTTTCCTGACAATCCTCTCCAGGCTGCGGTCATCTGTGCTGCTTGTTCACCTTTTTCTTCCACACTTTTCCCTTCCAACGTAATTTTCTATTAATGTGCTTTGATACAACACTTTGGGAACATCCAACTTGTTTGCAATTACCTTTTGAGGCTTTCCCCTCTTTATGGAGGGTGTCAATGATAGTTTTCTGCACAACTGTCAGGTCAGCATCTTTCCCATGATTGTGATTCCTACTGAACCAGACTGAGAGACCATTTAAAAGGCTCAGGAACCCTTTAGAGGTGTTATGGCTTAATTAGCTGATTAGAGTGGGACACTTTGAGCCTAGAATATTGCACCTTTTTACAATATCTAATTTTCTGAGATTGTGGATTTGGGGTTATCAGGAGCTGTAAGCCATAATCATCACAATTATGACAAAACACGGCTTGAACTATCTTGCTTTGCATGTAATGAGTCTATCTCATATATTAGTTTCACCTTTTAAGTTGCTTTTAGTGAAATAAATTAACTTTTGCACGATATTCTAATTTTCGATATTCACCTCGTATGTATATATATATATATATATATATAGATAAATTGTATATACTATGCAATGCAGACGTATTTTATTTATTTCATATTATTTATTTACATTGGGCCTAGATTTGGAGTTTGGCGTTAGCCGTGAAAACCCACGTTAGAGGCTCCTAACTCTGTTTTAGGCTAACTCGTTATTTGGAGTCACCAAAAAAGGGTCTAACGCTCACTTTTTCAGCCGCGACTTTTCCATACCGCAGATCCCCTTACGTCATTTGCGTATCCTATCTTTTCAATGGGATCTTTCTAACTCCGGTATTTAGAGTCGTGTCCTGAAGTGAGCGTTAGAAATCTAGACGACAAAACTCCAGCCGCAGAAAAAAGTCAGTAGTTAAGACTTTCTGGGCTAACGCCGGTTCATAAAGCTCTTAACTACTGTACTCTAAAGTACACTAACACCCATAAACTACCTATGTACCCCTAACTGAGGGTCCCCCCACATCGCCGCCGACTCGATTTATTTTTTTAACCCCTAATCTGCCGACCGCAAAGCGCCGCCAGCTAGTTATCCCTATGTACCCCTAATCTGCTGCCCCTAACACCGCCGACCCCTGTATTATATTTATTTACTCCCTAACCTGCCCCCCACAGACGTCGCCGCCAGCTACCTACAATAATTAACCCCTAATCTGCCGACCGCAAAGCGCCGCCACCTACATTATAGCTATGTACCCCTAATCTGCTGCCCCTAACACCCGCCGACCCGATATTATATTTATTAACCCCTAATCTGCGCCCTCAACGTCGCCTCCACCTGCCTACACTTATTAACCCCTAATCTGCCGAGCGGACCACACCGCTATTATATAAAGTTATTAACCCCTAATCCGCCTCACTAACCCTATAATAAATAGTATTAACCCCTAATCTGCCCTCCCTAACATCGCCGACACCTAACTTCAAAGATTAACCCCTAATCTGCCGACTGGAGCTCACCGCTATTCTAATAAAGATATTAACCCCTAAAGCTAAGTCTAACCCTAACACTAACACCCCCCTAAGTTAAATATAATTTAAATCTAACTAAATTAATTAACTCTTATTAAATAAATTATTCCTATTTAAAGCTAAATACTTACCTGTAAAATAAATCCTAATATAGCTACAATATAAATTATCATTACATTGTAGCTATTTTAGGATTAATATTTATTTTACAGGCAACTTTGTAATTATTTTAACCAGGTACAATAGCTATTAAATAGTTAAGAACTATTTAATAGCTACCTAGTTAAAATAATTACAAATTTACATGTAAAATAAATCCTAACCTAAGTTACAATTAAACCTAACACTACACTAGCAATAAATAAATTAAATAAAATACCTACAATGACCTACAATTAAACCTAGCACTACACTATCAATAAATTAATTAAATACAATATGTACAAATAACTACAATGAAATAAACTAACTAAAGTACAAAAAATAAAAAAGAACTAAGTTACAAAAAATAAAAAAATATTTACAAACATAAGAAAAATATTACAACAATTTAAACTAATTACACCTACTCTAAGCCCCCTAATAAAATAACAAAGACCCCCAAAATAAAAAATGCCCTACCCTATTCTAAATTACTAAAGTTCAAAGCTCTTTTACCTTACCAGCCCTGAACAGGGCCCTTTGCGGGGCATGCCCCAAGAAGTTCAGCTCTTTTCCTGTAAAAAAAAAACATACAATACCCCCCCCCAACATTACAACCCACCACCCACATACCCCTAATCTAACCCAAACCCCCCTTAAATAAACCTAACACTAAGCCCCTGATGATCATCCTACCTTGTCTTCACCTCACCAGGTATCACCGATCAATCCTGGCTCCAAAATCTTCATCCAACCCAAGCGGGGGCTAGACATCCATCATCTGGTGGCTGAAGAGGTCCAGAAGAGGCTCCAAAGTCTTCATCCTATCCGGGAAGAAGAGTAGATCCGGACCGGCAACCATCATCTTCCAAGCGGCATCTTCTATCTTCATCCGATGAGGACCGGCTCCATCCTGAAGACCTCCGACGCGGACCCATCTTCATCCGGCGACGTCCAACTGAAGAATGACGTTCCTTTAAGGGACGTCATCCAAGATGGCGTCCCTCGAATTCCGATTGCTGATAGGATTCTATCAGCCAATCGGAATTAAGGTAGGAATATTCTGATTGGCTGATGGAATCAGCCAATCAGAATCAAGTTCTATCCGATTGGCTGGATCCAATCAGCCAATCAGATTGAGCTTGCATTCTATTGGCTGTTCCGATCAGCCAATCGGATTGATCTTGATTCTGATTGGCTGATTCCATCAGCCAATCAGAATATTCCTACCCTAATTCCGATTGGCTGATAGAATCCTATCAGCCAATCGGATTTCGAGGGACGCCATCTTGGATGACGTCCCTTAAAGGAACGTCATTCTTCAGTTGGACGTCGCCGGATGAAGATGGGGTCCGCGTCGGAGGGTCTTCAGGATGGAGCCGGTCCTCATCGGATGAAGATGATGGTTGCCGGTCCAGATCTACTCTTCTTCCCGGTTAGGATGAAGACTTTGGAGCCTCTTCTGGACCTCTTCAGCCACCGGATGATGGATGTCTAGCCCCCGCTTGGGTTGGATGAAGATTTTGGAGCCAGGACGGATCGGTGATACCTGGTGAGGTGAAGACAAGGTAGGATGATCTTCAGGGGCTTAGTGTTAGGTTTATTTAAGGGGGGTTTGGGTTAGATTAGGGGTATGTGGGTGGTGGGTTGTAATGTTGGGGGGGGGTATTGTATGTTTTTTTTTACAGGAAAAAGAGCTGAACTTCTTGGGGCATGCCCCGCAAAGGGCCCTGTTCAGGGCTGGTAAGGTAAAAGAGCTTTGAACTTTAGTAATTTAGAATAGGGTAGGGCATTTGTTTATTTGGGGGTCTTTGTTATTTTATTAGGGGGGCTTAGAGTAGGTGTAATTAGTTTAAAATTGTTGTTATATTTTTCTTATGTTTTGTAAATATTTTTTTATTTTTTGTAACTTAGTTCTTTTTTATTTTTTGTACTTTAGTTAGTTTATTTCATTGTAGTTATTTGTACATATTGTATTTAATTAATTTATTGATAGTATAGTGTTAGGTTTAATTGTAACTTAGGTTAGGATTTATTTTACAGTAATTTTGTTATTATTTTAACTAGGTAACTATTAAATAGTTCTTAACTATTTAATAGCTATTGTACATGGTTAAAATAATTACAAAGTTGCCTGTAAAATAAATATTAATCCTAAAATAGCTACAATGTAATTATAATTTATATTGTAGCTATATTAGGATTTATTTTACAGGTAAGTATTTAGCTTTAAATAGGAATAATTTATTTAATAAGAGTTAATTAATTTCGTTAGATTAAAATTATATTTAATTTAGGGGGGTGTTAGGGTTAGGGTTAGACTTTGCTTTAGGGGTTAATACATTTATTAGAATAGCGGTGAGCTCCGGTCGGCAGAGTAGGGGTTAATAATTGAAGTTAGGTGTCGGCGATGATAGGGAGGGCAGATTAGGGGTTAATACTTTTATTATATGTTAGTGAGGCGGATTAGGGGTTAATAACTTTATTATAATAGCGGTGCGGTCCGCTCGGCAGATTAGGGGTTAATAAGTGTAGGCAGGTGGAGGCGACGTTGTGGGGAGCAGATTAGGGGTTAATAAATGTAATATAGGGGTCGGCGGTGTTAGGGGGCAGCAGGATTAGGGGGTACATAGGGATAATGTAAGTAGCGGCGGTGTAACGGAGCGCAGATTAGGGGTTAAAAATAATATGCAGGGGTCAGCGATAGCGGGGGCGGCAGATTAGGGGGTTAATAAGTGTAAGGTTAGGGGTGTTTAGACTCGGGGTACATGTTAGAGTGTTAGGTGCAGACGTAGGAAGTGTTTACGCATAGCAAACAATGGGGGCTGCGTTAGAGCTGAACGCGGCTTTTTTGCAGGTGTTAGGTTTTTTTTCAGCTCAAACAGCCCCATTGTTTCCTATGGGGGAATCGTGCACGAGCACGTTTTTGAGGCTGGCCGCGTCCGTAAGCAACTCTGGTATCGAGAGTTGAAGTTGCGTTAAAAATGCTCTACGCTCCTTTTTTGGAGCCTATCGCTGACATTATATGGACTCTCAATACCAGAGTTATTTTTTATGGTGCGGCCAGAAAAAAGCCGGCGTTAGCTACGCGGGTCCTTACCGACAAAATTCTAAATCTAGCCGTAAGAGCCTCCAAATTTTGTAGCCCTTCTTCATAATTTAGGTTACACCAGTAATGCTCTAAATTTGCCAGTCGTGCACTGTTTCCACCCTCTTTCTCTATTTTTTGCTAAATAATGTATTTTGACTGCCTTATATAGCAGTATCTAGTAGAGATGGTGCATTTATTTTGTTTTTAATGCAAATTTGCAACAAAAAAAAACGGATATTCTTTTAGTTTTAATGAAACAAATATCCAAATGAAATTTTAATAAAACCAAACAATACTGACAAAATACGTTAAGTAGTTTTAAATCATTTTGTCTTGTAAATAAAACGTGTTTCCAATGTGTGTTTATTAATATCAATCTCATAATTCTAAATTCAAACTGTGACATAACCCCACAATTTTAACACATTAATTCCATAACAATAAAAGGATATAAATAATATAAATAAGATATGTGAAATATTGTTTGAATAGAACACAAAGAACAGATGTGTGCCGCCTGATGTTTTATCAACGCAGCTGCAAAGAGCTCTGTTATTTATTCAAGAAATACATCCTAGTAGCACAGTTTACATTATACTTTTGTAACAGGCTTTATTCCAATCCCACAGTCTTGCAAAGACATATTTTACAACACTTAATATTGACTTATGTCATGTTTATTCAGCCATGTTCCCAGGGGATATATTTTTACTACAGAAATTTACTACCATAGCATGTCTTTTATTGACACTCCGATGCGAATGAGGCATGCACATTATATCAGTTATTAACCCTTTGAGTGCTAACGATGGCTCACCTACCTTGAAAGCAATCTGGAGCTCCATCAACTCCCACCCCGGCTTAATGGGCCTGTATAGTGACAGGGCATTCGCCGGGGCTTCCCGTTACGTGCGGTGACGTCATGCGCAATGACGGATAACGTCACTGCACAACTTTATTTAAAAATTACAATGGACAAGATAGGGAAAGGGGGGGCATGCTGCTTAGTAGCCTGTATCTTAGGCATCTAAGAAGCTACAGACCCCAAGACCCACCGTTGGAAAGGTAATCGCGTAACCTTTCCAACGGTATATGGGGATCTGGGGGAAAAAGTAAAAAAAAAACAATATTTAAAATATTAAAAAAAAAATCCAGCTTAGCACTCAAAGGGTTAAAGGGATACTTGAAATACACAGTCTTAAAGGGACATGAAACCTTTAAAATTTTATTTCATGATTCAGCTAGAACATACAATTTTAAACAACTTTCCAATGTAGTTCTATTATCAAATTTCTTAGTTTTCTTGAAAAGCAGGAAAGTAAATTAAGGAGCATGCATGTGTCTGCTGCACTTTATGGCAAGCGGTTTTGCAACAATGTTATACATGCTCCAGACATGTGTGCGCTATCTATCTAGATATCTCTTTAACAAAGAATATCATGAGAATGAATACATGATATAGAAGTAAACTGGAAGCTTTTTTAAAATTGTATTCACTATCTGAATCATGAAATAATTTTTTTTGGGGTTTCATGTCCCTTTAAAGGGACAGTAAATATCTTGTAGTTTTACAAGAATTTCTGTTTTGTTATTATAGAATAAAGTATCAGCCAAGTATAAAGGTTTCTTCATATCTTTTTTACTTCAGTTCTTAAAGAGCCATGATACCCAAATATTGAAACACTTGAAAGTGATGCAGCATAGCTGTAAGAAGCTGACTAGAAAATATCACCTGAACATTTCTATGTAAAAAAGAAAGATATTTACCTCAAAAGTTCCTCAGTAGCCACATCCCATTTTAAAGGACTTCTAAGCAGCAAATCAGCGATGTCTGTCCCGGGACAGTCAAGGGAGTGAGCTTACATGCACACTCATCTTATTTCCTATTCAGTTTAAGGAAGTTTACTATGAAATCTCATGAGATCACAGTTAAATAGTTCATGACCTCAGCACTGTTGATGCTGATTGGCTGCTGTTCATTTCTTCATTTTTTAAATTTTTTTTACCTGCAGCTGAGCAACAGCTGAATTATAACTTTTTACACAGAACTTACTCTGCTGAGATGAGGAAATTGTGAGGTAAAATATCTTCCTTTTTTTACATAGAGATGCTCAGGTGATATTTTCCTGTCAGCTTTTACAGTTATACTGCATCAGTTTCAAGTGATTTAGCATATGAGTATTATGTCCCTTTAATCAATAGCTAAACTTCACCCACCATTTGCCTTATCTGGAGTTGCCATTCTGGGCTTTAATCTGCAGCAAACACGGCTAACCATGGTCCTAATGTTAGTATAAAAAACATTCGGCGAGATTACGAGTCTTGCCTTAGCCTTAAAAGGCAGCATTGAGAGGTCCCAATGCTGCTTTTTTCCTAACGCTGGTATTACCCATAATCTGCCGAACCGGACATCGCCGCCACTGTAATAAATATATTAACCCCTAAACCGCCACACTCCCGCATTGCAAACACAAGTTAAATATTATTAACCCCTAATCTGCTTGCCCTAACATCGCCGACACCTCCCTATATTTATTAACCCCTAATCTGCCGCACCCAACGTCGCACCCACTATATTAAAGTTATTAAACCCTAAATCTAAGTCTAACCCTAACACCCCCTAACTTAAATATAATTTAATAAATCTAAATAAAAAACTACAATTAAATAAATTATTCCTATTTAAAACTAAATACTTACCTATAAAATAAACCCTAAGATAGCTACAATATAACTCATAGTTACATTGTAGCTAGTTTAGGATTTATTTTTATTTTACAGGCAATTTTGTATTTATTTTAACTAGGTACAATAGTTATTAAATAGTTATTAACTATTTAATAGCTACCTAGTTAAAATAAAGACAAATTACCAGTAAAATGAAACCTAACCTATGTACAATTACACCTAACACTACACTATAATTAAATTAAATTCCCTAAACTAACTACAATTAAATACAATTAAATACAATTATCTAAAGTACGAAGAAGAAAAAAAAACACTAAATTACAGAAAATAAAAAAATAATTAAATTTTTTTTAAACTAATTACACCTAATCTAATCCCCCTAATAAAATAAAAAAAGCCCAAAATAATAAGAAGCCCTACCCTATACTAAATTACAAATAGCCCTTAAAAGTGCCTTTTGCGGGGCATTGCCCCAAAGTAATCAGCTCTATTACCTGTAAAAAAGTACAATACCTCCCCAACATTAAAACCCACCACCCACACACCCAACCCTACTCTAAAACCCACCCAATACCCCCTTAATAAAACCTAACACTAACCCCTTGAAGATCACCCTACCTTGAGAAGTCTTCAGGGTGAAGTGGTCCTCCAGACGGGCAGAAGTCTCATCGAAGCCGGCCAGAAGAGGTCCTCCAGACGGGCAGAAGTCTTCATCCTGGCGGCATCTTCTATCTTCATCCATCCGGCGCGGAGCGGGACCATCTTCAAGACATCCACCGCGGAGCATCCTCTTCAAACGAAGTCCAACTGAAGAATGAAGGTTCCTTTAAATGACGTCATCCAAGATGGCGCCCCTTGAAGTTCAATCCTATTGGCTGATCCAATCAGCCAATAGGATTGAGCTGGCATTCTATTGGCTGATTGGATCAGCCAATAGAATGCAAGCTCAATCCTATTGGCTGATTGCATCAGCCAATAGGATTTTTTCTACTTAATTCCGATTGGCTGATAGTTCTATCAGCCAATCGGAATTCAAGGGACACCATCTTGGATAAGTAATAATGTAGGTGGCGGCGGTGTCCGGAGTGGCAGATTATGGGTTAATAATATAATGTAGGTGTCGGGGGCGGCAGATTAGGGGTTAATAAGTGTAAGATTAGGGGTGTTTAGACTCGGGGTTCATGTTAGGGTGTTAGGTGTAGACATAAATGTATTTTCCCCATAGGAATCAATGGGGCTGCGTTAGGCGCTTTACGCTGCTTTTTTGCAGGTGTTAGACTTTTTTCAGCTGGCTCTCCCCCATTGATTCCTATGGGCAAATCGTGCAGAAGCACGTTTTGCCACCTTACCGCTACCGTAAGCAGCGCTGGTATTGAGGTGAGATGTAAATTTTGCTCTACGCTCACTTTTTTGCGGCTAACGCCGGGTTTCTAAAAACCCGTAATACCAGCGCTGTCTGTGGTGAGTGGTGAGGGAAAACTGTGCGTTAGCACCGCACAGCCTTACCGACAAAACTCGTAATCTAGGTGATTGTTTTGCAGTTGCTTTAAGATAAATCAAGGGTGCATTTGAAGTTCTGAAAATGAGAAAATACTTCATAGAAATCATTGCAATATGTATTATTCATCTAGTTAAATGGATTTTACCTTTTACTTATTTTTTACACTACATTGCAGTGTATTTTACTTCCTGTCACAGCCCTACAAGGAGGAGGAGGCCTTTGCAGGAAGTTTTAGCTTATCCTGATGTCATAAACTTCTAGGCTAGGCTAATTTCTAAGTGCTATTTTTTCCCCTCTCCAATAATGCCAACTGGAGGATTTCCTTTAGCCAATAATGTTGCATTAGACTGAGTGCCCCAACTACTGAGACCTAGACAATGATGCTGACCCCCAAATACCGATGTGCTCCTTCACAAATATAGCACAAACTAATGAAGGTAATATGTGCCCCTATATAGTTAAATCTAAAGACCGTGCTTTGTGTCCTGTCCCCAAAATATTGACCTGATTTACAATAAACAAAAAACATTAACAATGCTAGCTCTAATGTGGCCCCTACACAACACTGACACCAAAGCAATGGAAAGAAAGTGTCCAGAGTACAATAGGCGCATTGGGAATTCGCGAAAAACGGGTTACGAGTAACTTAGAACATTTAGAGTGAACACAGGATTTTCATGATGTCACGGATGATGAAAAAGAGGCGGAGCTACACAGACATTTTAAAATGGCAGCAGGGGGAAAAGTAAGTGATTTAACTGGAAAACGGATTATCTTTAAAAACTTGCATTTATTTTGAACTTGAACAACTTTATTGATACATGTTAAAACTACTTTTGTGTTGACTGTCCCTTTAATAGAATGCACACAACATCAGATACAATATGTAGGAATGACTAGGAACGTTAGATCTAGAATACGTGAACATCTGGGGTACATCACAAATGAAAAGCGCCGTTCTTCACTATCTATCCATTTTTTGGATCAACATAGGAAAAATGTAGATACCTTTAAATGGCGGGTAATTGAGGTTGTAAGAACCCCTAAAAGAGGCGGTAAAAGAGAACAATTGTTATCCAAACAAGAGGTATTCTGGATATTTAAAGGATTACAAACTTTTGCCCTATTTTGTCTAACCAAAACACATATTCTAACAACCATATATTAAAGTAAACTTATTGACCTATAAGTCTTGGAAATCGAAGCCTCATTTACTTAGAAAAATGAATTTTATTTTTTAACGATGATGTCATGATATCCAGCCCATTATTTTTTTGACCTACGTGTATTTAATCAAAAACCAATCGGATTCTAAGTTTATGCATATAATTATCATTAGAACTGTTCCCCATTTTCATGCACACAAAATCAGCACTAATAGCGCATGCGCATTAGCTACTACTGACACCGCAATTACCAGCATCAAGATGGAAATAACGCATGCGCATTTGAGACCTAAATCGATGTTATAGGCTCTCCAGGCTTTCTACGCTGAATACCTTACCTGTCAATGCGCTGCCGGATCTAATTGTGTAAGATCAATAGAGCGGGTCTACAATGTAGGAGCCGGTCTGTTAGGGAGTGACGATGACTTTGAGCAATCTAGCACATGCGCAGTGAGAAATTTTGGCGCCATATTCAAACCGCGGTTGTCATACAGGATTGGATATTAGCAATAGATACCCGATGAGTGGGTTCAGAAAAATGTATTTTTAATAACGGCAATTACAGCAATCAGGTAAATATTTAGTAATGACATCTAATTGAAAATGTGCTTCTTTGAGATAGTTAAAATTGAAACAGCGTAGTTTATATTAGCTTACAATGGTCCTTAAAGTTAAACACTCAAGTGCCAAGAGGTTTCAACTCTGAATTCTGAAATAGATCCATTCTGGCTAGATACAATTGAATTACATTTCCCCTATCTATGTATCTATTTTACAATTTTTATAGAATTTGTATCTTTTTCAGAGTGAAACTTACAAGTAAATGGAACTTTGCTTTCCAGCACAAATTTTTGTACACACACAGTTGGGTTAATATATGTGTTGACAGTATATTTATGCAGCTGCATATTCACATGCATGTATTGATGAGTCAATGTACAATTGTAAAAATATTTTCCTAACAGGTTTGGTGTTAATTATTGTACCCTCCTCTTAGAGCTAATGCTCAGTTAAATGCATCATTTAAGGTTGTATTAAAATTCAATCTTCTTTCATTTTATTAACTGATATATATATATATATATATATATATATATATATATATATATATATATATATATCATGTTTAAGCACTGTTTTAGCCATCTTTAAACTGTATTCAAATGCATTAGAAATAATATTGGACATGTGTGTTTAAATTAAATGTTGGGGGTGTTAACCTCCTTTTACTAATTGACCAATGATATCACCTGAGTAGGTTTTTAAACTCTGTTGACTAGCACATTGGGAGGTCCATGATTACGGCACCTGCTGAAACGCGTAAGATCAGTCAGCTCTCCATTTTACATTAAACAAATGTTAGAATGTTGTACACACAATCAAAATTTGAAACGAACATGTTAGAATTTAAACATTCGCCCCTCTCTAGTTGTTACTGCACATTTTCCCTATAGAAATCAGCAAATAATACAGCCTATATCTTGAGCATCAAATGAACTTTTACAGTCATTGGGGGGCACACTCCTGTGTGCTTTCTGCACCATGGCTGGGGTGGAGAAATAGCACAGTAAGCGCACTGTGAGCACATGACGGGGGGGGGGGCTTTACTATGTGTCTATGTGTCTGATTTGTCATTTAGGAATATGTATTGTGTAAATTAATGAGTGTGACTAATTTAGATATTTTTATGTTGTAACCGTATGTTTATAGACAGGTACTGGTCACATCAAGTAATAGGGTAGTTGAATAATCTTTTATGTAAAGTCTTAAAGGGATGCTAAACACTAAATAAATGCTAGATAGAATGATGCATTCTAAAAAAAGATTAGTCTGACAATAACATGTAGATGTATTTTTTAAAGTTTCATTAGCTGTTTAAATATTGACAAAATAAGTTTAAAGTTTTAGTGTCTATAAAACAATGGGAGCTGCCATGTTGTAACATAGGTTACTTTATCTATTGTGGCCAATTAGGGACAGTTATAAATAAGTCACTAGAGTGTGCACCAATGGCTGTGTGGAATAACAGGAACTGAAAAGTTTACAATTTTAGAATACAGGATACAGGAAAGGGGACAAAATAAATCATGAAAGTATATTGCAGATTTTTTTATATAAACAATTTATCATTTTATATTACCATCTTAAATTGTTTAATGTCCCTTTAAGAATGGTTACTAACAAGTACCTCTGTATACGTGGCATATGACTTTGTATTGTTGTTCTATATGTACAGTATGTGCTCCAAAAGTTATAAATAAATATTAACAAAAATATTTTTATACACTTTTGAAAGTAGTAGTGACGTCAAATGCTATATTTAGTTCTAAAAGTGTTTTATTTAGCGAGTGGGTGGAACATAAACTTTAATTAGAATATTGAGCTCACCTCAAACCAGACATATTTTCCTGTTTCTAATTCAAGATATCAAAATGAGGAACAAACATGTAAAGTCTGCTCTATCTTATAATCAGTGCAACCTGTATCTAATGTTCCATATGAGCATGATTTTAAGCTGTATGTAAATGTATCTATTATAAATCTGATTGATAAACTGATAAGAGGAACTTAAAGAAACAAAAATGTGAAGGGATAGGTCAAAAATGAAATGTGCATGAGTGAATGTCAATTTGAAATAGAAGCATTTTTGCATTATACTTTCATTAGCGACATATCCTATGAGGGTCGTGCACCAATATTCAAGTACAGGTGGCCCTCGTTTTACAACGGTTCAATTTACACCGTTTCAGAATAACAACCTTTTTTTCCAGTCATGTGACTGCTATTGAAAAGCATTGAGAAGCAGTGCATTTATTAAAATAGCCAGTAGGTGGAGCTGTCCGATTGTGTTGCAGCAAAGCCAAGCAAGCTGAAATTAATCAGTTTAACCAGACCTGCGCTATCGAGCAGATTTCAAAGGAACAAGATCTTCCTGTCTATAAATCAGTCCAGATTGGAATGCATAGAAAGAACTGCAGAAAAATGCAAGTGAAGTCTGTGTTGTGTGATTATTTTATTAGGTTTATAATGCTGTTTAGCAAATGTTTTTGTTCATTTAACTTAGTTTAATTATATATTCTGTGTTGTGTGATTATTTTATTAGGTTTATAATGCTGTTTAGCATTTAAAGTCTTCATTTCAAAGCTTTAAAAATGATGTTTTAGGTGTTACTTATGACAATTTTGAGAGGGGCCTGGAACCTATCTCCCTCACTTCCCATTGACTTACATTATAAACTGGGTTTCAATTTACAACGGTTTCAATTTACAACAATTACTTTTGGAACCTAACCCCGGCGTAAACTGAGGGCTACCTGTATATGAATCTTGTCATTGACTCATCATATGTGTTTAGCTAGCTCCCAGTAGTGCATAGCTGTGCCGTAAAAAAAAACAAGATAATTAATAATTTAAAATTGTATGCGCTGTCTGAATTATAAAACAAACATTTTGAGTTTCATGTACCTTTATTAGATTTTAAAGGGACATGAAACCCAATTTTTTTCTGTCATGATTTAGAAAGAGCATGCAACTTTCTAATTTACTTATATTATCTAATTTGCTCCATTCTCTTGATATCCTTTGCTGAAAAACATATCTAGATAGGCTCAGAAGCTGCTGATTGGTGACTGCACATAGATACCTTGTGTGATTGGCTCACTCATGTGCATCACTATTTCTTCAACAAAGGATATCTAAAGAATGAAGCAAATTAGATAATAGAAGTAAGTTGGAATGTTATCTAAAATTGTATTTTCTACCTGAATCATGAAATAAAAAAATAAGTATTTTGTGTCCCTTTAACTATGAAGTGTTGAAAAACAATTTAAATGGACAGTAAATACCTTTAAAATGTATTATATAAACAACTTTGCAATATACGTTAACTATTTATTTTGGTATCTTTTCATGTGATTTAGCTCTAAAAATTGTCTGTTTTCTAATTTTGAGAACCCACAATGCACCCTGCTGACTTATCAAGGCTAACCCTGCTACACATATGTCCCTAATTAAAGGGACAGTCTAGTCCAAAATAAACTTTCATGATTCAGATAGCTCATGTAATTTTGAACATTTTTCCAATGTACTTTTATCACCAATTTTGCTTTGTTCTTTTGGTATTCTTAGTTGAAAGCTTAACCTAGGAGGTTCATATGCTAATTTCTTAGACCTTGAAGGCCACCTCTTTTCAGAATGCATTTTAACAGTTTTTCACCACTAGAGGGTGTTAGTTCATGTGTTTCATATAGATAACACTGTGCTTATGCACGTCAAGTTAACTGGGAGCCAGCAATGACTGGCTAAACTGCAAGTCTGTCAAAAGAACTGAAATAAAGGGGCAGTTTGCAGAAGCTTAGATAGAAGATAATCACAGAGGTAAAAAGTATATAAATATAACTGTGTTGGTTATGCAAAACTGGGGAATGGGTAATAAAGGGATTATCTATCTTTTAAAACAATAACAATTCTGGTGTCCCTTTAACTGATAACAACTGAAAAACAATCACCTAGATTACGAGTTTTGTCGGTAATGCTGTGCGGTGCTAATGAGCAGTTTTCCCTCACCGCTCACCTACAGACAACGCTGGTATTACGTTTTTTTTTAAACCCGGCGTTAGCCGCAGAAAAGTGAGAAAAGAGCAAAATTTTGCTCCACATCTCACCTCAATACTAGCACTGCTTACGGTAGTGGTGAGCTGGCAAAACGTGCTTATGCATGATTTCCCCGTAGGAATCAATGGGGCAGAGCCGGCTGAAAAAAAAACCTAACACCTGCAAAAAAGCAGTGTTTAGCTCCTTACGCAGCCCCATTGATTCCTATGGAGAAATAAAAAATTTTTACTTTTACACCTAACACCCTAACATGAACCCCCGAGTCTAAACACCCCTAATCTTACACTTATTAACCCCTAATCTGTTGCCCCCGCTATCGCTGACACCTACATTATATTATTAATTCCTAATCTGCCACTCCGGACACCGCCGCCACCTACATTATACTTATGAACCCCTAATCTGCTGCCCCCAACATTGCTGCAACCTACATTATATTTATTAACCCCAAATCTGCCGCCCCCAATGTCGCCGCAACCTAACTACACTTATTAACCCCTAATCTGCCGCCCCCAATGTCTCCGCCACTATAATAAAGTTATTTATCCCTAAACCTAAGTCTAACCCTAACCCTAACACCCCCTAACTTAAATATAATTTAAATAAATCTAAATAAAATTACTACAATTAACTAAATAATTCCTATTTAAAAATAAATACTTACCTATAAAATAAACCCTAAGATAGCTACAATATAACTAATAGTTACATTGTAGCTAGCTTAGGGTTTATATTTATTTTACAGGCAACTTTGCATTTATTTTAACTAGGTACAATAGTTACTAAATAGTTATTAACTATTTACTAACTACCTAGCTAAAATAAATACAAAAGTACCTGTAAAATAAAACCTAACCTAAGTTACAATTACACCTAACACTACACTATAATTAAATTAATTCCCTACATTAAATTAAATTAATTACAATTAAATAAAATAAACTAAAGTACAAAAAAACACTAAATTACAGAAAATAACAAAATAATTACAAGTTTTTTATACTAATTACACCTAATCTAAGCCCCCTAAAAAAAAAAAAAGCCTTCCAAAATAATAAAAATCCCTACCCTACACTAAATTACAAATAGCCCTTAAAAGGGCCTTTTGTGGGGCATTGCCCCAAAGTAATCAGCTCTTTTACAAGTAAAAAAAAATACAATACCCCCCCCAACATTAAAACCCACCACCCACACACCCAACCCTACTCAAACCCATCCAATCTCCCCTTAAAAAAAAACTAACACTAACCCCCTGAAGATCACCCTACCTTGAGACGTCTTCACCCAACCGGGCAGAAGTGGTCCTCCAGACGGGCAAAAGTCTTCATCCAAGCTGGGAAGAAGAGGTCCTCCAGACGGGCAGAAGTCTTCATCCAGACGGTATCTTCATCCATCCGGAGCGGAGCGGGTCCATCTTCAAGACATCCGACGCGGAGCATCCTCTTCTGTCTTCATCCGACAACTAAATGACGGTACCTTTAAGTGACGTCATCCAATAGAATGGCGTTCCAACATGGCGTTCCAATCAGCCAATAGAATGCGAGCTCAATCCTATTGGCTGATTGGATCAGCCAATAGGATTTTTTCTACCTTAATTCCGATTGGCTGATAGAATTCTATCAGCCAATCGGAATTGAAGGGACGCCATCTTCGATGACGTCACTTAAAGGTACCGTCATTTAGTCGCTGGATGAAGACAGAAGAGAATGCTCCACGTCGTATGTCTTGAAGATGGACCCGCTCCGGATGGATGAAGATAGAAGATGCCGTCTGGATGAAGACTTCTGCCCGTCTGGAGGACCTCTTCTTCCTGGCTTGGATGAAGACTTCTGCCCGTGTGGAGGATCACTTCTGCCCGGTTGGGTGAAGACGTCTCAAGGTAGGGTGATCTTCAGGGGGTTAGTGTTAGGTTTTTTTTAAGGGGGGGTTGGGTGGGTTTTAGAGTAGGGTTGGGTGGTGGCTTTTAATGTTGGGGGGTATTGTATTTTTTTTTTTTACTTGTAAAAGAGCTGATTACTTTGGGGTAATGCCTCGCAAAAGGCCCTTTTAAGGGCTATTTGTAATCTAGTGTAGGGTAGGGATTTTTATTATTTTGGGGGGCTTTTTTTTAGGGCGATTAGATTAGGTGTAATTAGTTTAAAAAACTTGTAATTATTTTATTATTTTCTGTAATTTAGTGTTTGGTTTTTTTTGTACTTTATTTTATTTTATTTTATTGTAATTAATTTAATTTAATGTAGGGAATTAATTTAATTATAGTGTAGTGTTAGGTGTAATTGTTACAGGTTAGGATTTATTTTACAGGTAAATTTGTATTTATTTTATCTAGGTAGAAAGTAAATAGTTAATAACTATTTAATAACTATTCTACCTAGTTAAAATAAATACAAAGTTGCCTGTAAAATAAAAATAAACCCTAAGATAGCTACAATGTAACTATTAGTTATATTGTAGCTAGCTTAGGGTTTATTTTAAAGGTAAGTATTTAGTTTTAAATAGGACTAATTTAGTTAATTATAGTAATTTTATTTAGATTATTTTTAAGTTAGGGGGGTGTTAGAGTTATGGTTAGAGTTAGATTTAGGGGTTAATACATTTAATATAGTGGCAGCGACGTTGGCGGTGGCAGATTAGGGGTTAATAAATGTAGGTAGGTGGCGGCGATCTTAGGGACGGCAGATTATGGGTTAATAAAATTTAACTAGTGTTTGCGAGGCGGGAGTACGGCGGTTTAGGGGTTAATACATTTATTATAGTGGCGGCGATCTCCGGTTTGGCAGATTAGGGGTTAAAAATGTTATTATAGTGTTTGCGATGTGGGGGGCCTCGGTTTAGGCGTTAATAGGTAGTTTATGGGGACCTCTCAACGCTGCTTTTTAACCCTAAAGCAAGACTCGTAATCTAGCCGACAGTATTTAATACTAACATTATGACCAAGGCTAGCCTTACTTTTTCCAAATTCAAGCCTGGTTTGGCTCTTCCAAATAAGACAAATGGTGGCTATTTAAATTGCAGTAAAAAGGATTTTATCTTGTTTCTAAAAACGTTTATACTTGGCTGATATGTTTTCCTATAACAACACAACATAAGTATCTTATAATTACAAGGTGTTTACTGTCTCTTTCACATATCATGTTTTATTTTTGCAAAAAAATGAAACCTTGTTTATGTTGTGCGTTTAAATCTTGCCCCCCTCACTTTGCTAAAGAAGAATCAATACTATCTGTTTGGTGTCGTTTTTTTTTTAATTAACAACAAAAGGTTGTATCTGATTTTATTTTTGGAAACCCTTGAGGACTGAAGCCAGATACCATAACCCCTTTCTATTTTTCAGCAGATAAACTGGCATCAGTTGTGAGTGTGAATATTCAGTATGTTCTATGTTCGATTCCGTTATTCTGCAAATGATGGAGATGCGTTACTTCCTTGTTTGTTGAAAAGAAACCTGAATGTAAAAAGCATTGTCTACATCATTTGCAGAATAATGGAATTAAATGGAAATTTTGCTCAAAATTTAAATGCACATAGATTAATTACATCTTTGAATAGAAACATATTTCCAATATAAATGTATTGCTAAAAAATGCCTCTAGTAATAGTTATCACTGTTTTAATGTTAACATTTTTCCCTGCATGTGCATGTAAATCAATAACTAGATAGTCTCAGCACAACAGCACTTTTAATACTTGTAGCATGTCAGTAATTAACAAATTGAGTCATTACCAGATGGTACAAACATCTTAGGCTCTCTGAGCAAGTACCAAAATATACAGTCCGGCCCCATTAAACAGCCTTTAACGACAAAACACTGTGAGAACAAAATATTTGCAACTGACTCACCGGAGAAGAGCTTTGTTATGGGAAGGAGATTGCTTGCAGCTTGTAAAAACGTATCGTTCACCGGAAAAGCAAATGTGATGCTTCACACAGGTCCGGGTCCCCGTATAGCTGTAAAATCCAAACACTCCTTAGAGTAGATGACCATAGCATTCCTTACACACTTTGCAGATACGAGCTGCTAAGCCCTCCAATACAGCTCCGCACACCGCTCACTGCTCTCAGCTCCACGCTGAGCTCCAGCCTCCATCAGCGTTTCCAGGTTACGTCACAGTGACACAGACATGTTGAAATCTTCTAGGTCCGATCACACCAAGAGTCAGCCAGGAAATAGGTGAGTAGGTATAAACAAAGAATATCCGGCAACTCTCAAAGTGTGAGAGTCGACGGATTTTCTTTGTTTATCTCTGAGCAAGTACTGTGCTTCAAATGCTGGTGTATGGTGCATACTTAAAGGACCAGTCAACACAGTAGATTTGCATAATCAACAAATGCAAGATAACAAGACAATGCAATAGCACTTAGTCTGAACTTCAAATGAGTAGTAGATTTTTTTTCTGACAATTTTGAAAGTTGTCTTTTTCCACTCCCCCTGTACCATGTGACAGCCATCAGCCAATCACAAATGCATACACGTACCATGTGACAGCCATCAGCCATTCACAAATACATACACACTTATTCTTGCACATGCTCAGTAGGAGCTGGTGACTCAAAAAGTTTAAATATAAAAAGACTGTGCACATTTTGTTAATGGAAGTAAATTGGAATACTGTTTAAAATGGCATGCTCTATCTGAATAATGAAAGTTTAATTTTGATTGAGTGTCCCTTTAAATACACTTTTGAAACAGCTATAGCTTTTATTTGAAGTAGTTTTGCTAATACATGTATATTACAAAGGTGTTTCTATTCAAAACTGAAATGCATCCATGTGGATTCTAGTTGTGGCTGGAATGTCCATTTAAACATAGAGCACACTGCATATTCACACTCACAACTGAAGCCAGTTGGTCTGTTGAATTATAGAAAGTGGTTATGGTATCCAACTCCAGTTCTCAAGTGTTTCCAAACAGGCCATAAAGATAAATAGATCTCTTTGCTGAATAAATAATTCAATTACTTAAACATGGTTTACTCTCCTGTTTTCAAGCAGAGGCAATTTGTAAATGTTTTCTTTGCTTTTTTTAACTCAAAGACTGGAGTTTAAATTATGCTTCTAATTTCAAGTTATCTCCAACTGAGTTTAAGCCAATATGAGTAAAATGCATGAGAGTGTGTGTTAAGAGATCATTGAAAAGCTTTTGAGGCGCTGAACTTTTAAACATAGAAAGTACACTGCTTTCACCAAAGTAAGTTTGTTTTTTAAGCTTAATAAATAAATGGTTCTTCTTTTTTTTCAAATTCATGTAGAACCATTTCAGTACTGGTTAGTAGATTGTATCTTATGTATCTCCTTTTTATTGAGTCAGTTAAATTTCAACATATTTGGAGTAAAGTAGACCGAGTTGGAGCTTGAAGTGTTTGATGGAGAAAAAAAGTTGGACACCATTCAGTATAGGGCATGTTTTCTGCTGCCTGTTTAAATATAACACCCTTAACATTGTCAGGGCCCCTATGCATGGCCAGGCAAGTAGTACCAACATTTAGGTACCACTGTACACTTTAATGGATGATCCTTGGTTTTGACTGGTGGTTTTATGTACTGTGGCTAAATATAAGAGTGTTCCTCTTGCTAGTTATACTCGTCCATACAAAACAATTCTGCTTGGGCATTCATGTTGATTTTCCTTGTGTACAGTTTATTAAGTTTTATTCATCCCCCTTTTTATAAGATTATTTCTTTTTTGGGTTCTTTGGAGCCATATGAAAGAACCTGTTCCCAGTCATAAGGATACACTTTTATTCTTTAAACTTTATTCTAGAGAAGGAAAGTACATTTTAAATAGTCATCAACTTAAAATCTAAACAATCTTATGAAAGGTCTAGAGTCTTGTTAGTTTATGACTCAAGTAATTCTGGAGGAAGTTATCCTTCATCAATCCATCTATCCAGATCCTTGAGTTCTTCAACTTGTGGGGATATTTTTAATGTTCCAGTTTTTGACACTTTGGGATGACCACAAATCTAATGACTTATCCAAAGTTCAAGCATCTACTTATGCAGGGATCAAGTCACTATGGGCTCGATGATATATTGTTTGCCAGCTCAACTCGCAGGGCTGCCCCGGTGCAATGATCGTAAAAAGGAGGCAGTCCCTGCGAGTTGCGAGATGGCTCCTATTAAAAGTAATGGAGCTCCCTGGATAGGGAAACTTCACTCCTTAGTGCGAAGTTAGCAGAGAGCAGGGGAAGCACTTTAAAATTAAAATCCTGCAGCCAATATAACTCACATTACGTTGCTTTTTGCTTATAGCATCTTACATTCGCCTATATGTTCGTATGCATTTGTTTTTCTATTGGGGTTATAAGTGTTCGTATTGTTTTGACAAAAGCTCGCCACCTTTTAGTTGGCGAGAAAAAACTGTGATATCTGCAGTGCAAAAATCTTTAAAGAATTACGCTGGGATTAGTGAGACATTGTCATATACGCCCATGGAACGCCCATGTTCAGCCCATTTTACGAAAAAACAACAATTACGCTCTGCATTTTGTATTTATAAATTCAAATTTCTGTGTGATTTTTGCACATTCAGTGTACTACAATTACGATTTACGCTGTGAATATTTAATTTGATTTATTCCTGTGTAAATTAGATACTAATTTTACGTTTTTGTTAGCATACGATGTTTGGTGAAGAATTTTGTTACGATTTTTGATGCACCTTAACAATACAATTTTCCCCTGCTTATTTTTGTGTGACTGATTCAAATATTTGTTTTGTATAATGTTTAAAATACAAATTTTGTTGTGAACATTTCATATGAAAATGCAGTATACGCCCCTTAGCGAGACACCCTGTTTTCAGAGTAAAAAATGGCTTTAGATCATTACACAAGGGAAATAGAAGGACTGGCGAGCATTCTTTAATAATGTCGCCAGCCCAGAGAGCTTTCAATCATCGAGCCCTATATGTTATTAAAAGGAGATAACCACACAAAATAGCAATATAATGTGATCACTGCTGTAAAAATATATACTATTAACCAGTTGCGGAGCTACTCAACAGAGGGCCCTGGTGCAAAACAAATGTTAGGGCCCCAATAGTTAACTCCCAATAATGATTTTGAGAATAGATTGATAGCTACATCTGCTACCTGCACTAATAAAAGGAGCCCCTGTATGAGGATTGTACACATTCTGCACAAGTCTATGTAAAGAATGAATTATATGGGATTTCCGTTAGTTCTTTATTCTTGTGCCAAATAAGCCAGAGAGCTTCAAACTATTTATCCAGTTGTATTTAAACTGCATTCCTGGTCTCAGGAAAAAGACATTTAAAGGGGCATAAACAAAAACTTTTTCTCTCAAGAAGATAGAGCATGCAATTTAAAAAAAAAAAAAATTCACTTGATATCCTTTGTTGAAAAGTATACCTAGGTAGGCTCAGTAAAAAGAATGTACTGCTGGGAGCTGGCTGCGGATTGGTGACTGCACATTTAAGAGTCTTGTGATTGGTTCACCTTATGTGTTTAGCTAGCTCACAGAAGTGTATTGCTGCTCCTTCAACATAGGATACAAAGAGAATGAAGCAAATTTGATAATAGAAGTAATTTGGAAAGTTGAGTGAAATTGCATGCTCTATCTAAATCATAAAAGAAAATGTTTGGGTTTACGTCCCTTTAATTTTAAGGTCCAGGCTCCTTCCACCTTGGTGTTTGCTGTTTCTTAGACCTGTCATCAGGAGTCTTTAGTAGAAAAGTTATGCAAAATGGTTATTTTTTGCACACGCAGTAACACTGCTCAAAGTAAACTTTCAATGCAGGTGGGTTAGCGCAAGAAAAAGTAAGCACGTAAAAAAAACTTTATGCACTCTAACTTTAGGACTTTGGATATAGTGACTGTGCTAACTTCTCCCCATAGGGGCCTATCTATCAAGCTCCAAATGGAGCTTGACGCCCCGTGTTTCTGGCGAGTCTTCAGACTCGCCAGAAACAGCAGTTATGAAGCAGCGGTCAGACATCGCCGGAATTCAACCCGATCGAGTACGATCGGGTTGATTGACACCTCCCTGTTGGCGGCCGATTGGCCACGAGTCTGCAGGGGGCGGCGTTGCACCAGCAGCTCTTGTGAGCTGTTGGTGCAATGCTGAATACGGGAGCGTATTGCTCTCCGCATTCAGCGAGGTCTTGCGGACCTGATCTGCACTGTCGGATCAGGTCCGCAAGACCTTTGTTAAATAGAGGCCATAGACTTCAATGGAGCGTGCTGTTCAGAAAAAAAAACTAATACTTATCACTCGCACTCTAACATGACACTGCATAAGACCTACAGCTCTAAAGCCGAAGGTAGTTTTTACATTTCAATGTTCTTCACATAGAAAAGGATTTTAATTTTAAATAGATATCTGATGTTTTGTTTTGTAAAATATATATATATATATATATATATATACCTATATATCTATATGAATATGTAAAGGTAGACATATACAGTATATATATATATTTACCTATATATCTATATGAATATGTAAAGGTAGACATATACAGTATATATATATATTTAAAAATACTAAAAACATTTTATTCTAAGTGAAGAACATTGAAATGTTAAATAGTTAAATTAAATACATAGAAAAACACAAAATATTAAAATTGAATAAAAAAGATTTTTCAAGGTGTATATTCATATATAAATGCATTAATGCACATGTATATATACACACATATATATCTATCTATATGTATATCTATCTATATATATATATATATACTGTATATATACACACATATATATCTATCTATATTTATATCTATCTATCTATATATATATATATATATATATATATATATACTGTATATATACACACATATTTAGTAATGTATATATACATTATAGCCCTTCCCAGTCAAACACCTTTTCATATACCATGTACTGTATAACCCTTATAAAAAAAAGTATTTATATTTATATGATTAAGTTGTATCAGGAACTTGTAAATATGTAACAATTTATTTTAATGTATTATTGTTGTGTTTGGTGCACTTTTTTTTAAATCTTAAATTTTATGGTAAGTCTTCAGTCGAGCTAACCCAATGAGCGCAAATTTTGTTTGTTCTCTAGCACACCCATTTACTTTCAACTTGTAATAATCGCCCTAGTCAATGCGGTTGCGTTATTGCTCATTGAGATCCGCTCTAACTTTAGCGCACCACTTGTAATTTAGCCCTTGAAATGATGGTAAATTCTAGCATTTAAAAAATGCTAGGATTTAACATCACTAAAAATAAAGACGACCTTCATTCATCAGTTTAAAAAAACAACAACTGATGAATAGGTACATCGCTAACCTAGGCGCCTCCAGCCACCCACAGCACGATGAAGGGCAAGCATTGCTATTGGCGAAGAGGTGGAAAAGTCACCTCATTGAAAAAAACGAAGCTGTGCCATAGGCGGACGGAAGCACTTAGGTTACCGCTGAAGCCGCTGCAAAATAAAGGTACCTATTTATCAGTTGTTGTTTTTTTTAAACTAATGAATGACTATTGCTTTTATTTTTAGTGATAGCCTTACATTTATTTAACGCTAGAATTTACCATCACTTTAATAGGGTTCTCCTTGTATATTTTAATCAAATTCTAGAGACTGCGCTACCTCAGTCTTAGGCAGAAGAGCTATTTTATCCCAAGCCTCATATGTTAACCAACCAGTATTGATATGTTACTACAAGTGCAAGAGAAAATAACAAATGTGTACTTATTGACAATCTGGTTTATCAGTAAATATACATTCATTCTTAATACCTCTTATACTAGAATGCTCCTTTAAAGGGACAGTCTACTCCAGAATTGTTATTGTTTAATAAGATAGATAATCCCTTTCCCCTCTTTTGCATAACCAACACGGTTATGATAATATACTTTTTACCTCTGTGATTACCTTGTATCTATGCCTATGTAGACCAACCCTTTATTTCAGTTCTTTTGACAGACATGCTATTTAGCCAAGGAAGAAAGAGGCAGCACACTTTGTATCTGCAAAAAAAAACGGATATTTAATCCAGGACGATCATGGTCAATACACAGACACGTAACAATGGAGGAGGTAGGGGGCGTGTCCTTACGCGTTTCGTGCCGTGCGGCACTTAGTCATAGGATGACAGGTGAGTCTGAAGTATATAGCTATATACCCAAACACCTCCAATCACGGTTTGGAACACGTTTCTGGGAGTGGTGAAGTACACAGAACTTAAACAGTGCATTAAAAACAGAAGTACAAAAGGACTTCTAAATAACAACATTTCCACTATCTAAAGTAATAGATACCTACAACTCCTAAGCAAGAAAACAGAGATAAGTTATATGAATTAAATCGCTTATGCAAAAATGTTAAAAAGCATTTGAATCTGATATATGAACAGAATTTGCCTATTTGAAAAAGTAAGCATAAAAACAACGGCCTCCTAGACACCAACAAATGTGGATTATGTAAATAACCTTATTTGTTACATAATTCACAAACATTACAGGTAAATCTTTAAGATATCCAATTAGACATTTGGAAGGCTACTGACTAGCTACAATAAATACGTACTCAGTACATATCAATAAAGCCACATAATGCTAGCTAGATCAAATTTTGTTAAACATAGCAAAAAGCATATACACAAACTCCAGTGTATGCATGAATATTATCAATTGTAGTATGTTTAAATATTAAATGGACTTAGACCACTAGTATCATAAATCTTAATTATATCAATAATAATGTATGCAAAACTTATACCATAAATCTTACTGCATGAGGAGAGCCATACGTAACTAAGAAAAGAGAGAAAGCAAGGCTAAACCCTAATAAGCATACCTGAAATATTTTAATCCGTAAAAAAACTTATATCCCATTCCTTATTTAAACCATAAGGCTATTTAGCCAATCAATGCTGACTCCTAGGTAACTCAATGGGAGGGAGCATAAGAGCCTAACTAGGTATAGCTTTCAACAAAGAATATCTAGAGAACAAAGCAAATTTGATGATACAATTAAATTGAAAAGTTGTTTAAAATTCCATGCCCTATCTGAATCATGAAAGCTTAAAGGGACAGTAAACGACAATTTTCATAAAACTGCATGTAATAGACACTACTATGAAGAAGAATATGCACAGATACTGATCTAAAAAACCAGCATAAAACCTTTTAAAAACTTATTTAGAAGCTCCCAGTTTAGCACTGTAGTTGAGGTTAGGCTGGGACACCCAGTGAAATGGGCTAGGAATACATGAAGTGCAGGAATTCTCCCATCCCTCCTTCCATGCATTTGAAAAAACAGATTGTACAAACAGGAGCCGCAGAAATCTGTAGACATCAGTATACATCTCAAACTTTGGGGCTTGGTTAGGAGTCTGAAAATCACCAAAATGTTATTAAAAAAATTAGCAAAACTATACATTTTTTATAAAAACACTACCAGATGGGCTATATAAATGGATCCTCTACAAAACATTTATGCAAAGAAAAATCTAGTGTACAATGTCCCTTTAATTTTGACTAAATTGTCCCTTTAAGCAAATTGACTGATATCATGCTATTATTTAATAAGTACACATGGGCACACTTTTTTTTAGACAAAGAATAAAAAGCAGGTTTTGTATTACTGCATGAGAAAATGTCTATTTTATAGAAAATGTGATGTGTATCATTAATAAAATGCCAAAAAAGATTGTGTTTTCTTATCTGTAAAACAGCAAGTTGATTGGGCAGAATAAAAAAAAATGCATATAACAAAATTAGGTGAACATATTTCAAATGTGCTATGACTGTGTTAATTTGTCAGAGCTCTATAATAACTTGTGGATGGTGGGGAGGGGGAAAGGTTAAAAGCTAGCCAGTAACTAGGCTGACCTCAGTGTAGCCAATGACCTAGTTGCATTTCCTTTGTGCTACAACTATACAATATGATTGGTTGAGCACTTATTTGCTGGCCTGCCATATCATGAGATGGAAAAGAAAAAAAAATGATTAAGAAATATATTACTTGTGATGTGCAAATGTTTTTGCTTTGTGTCTCTGTAAAGATTGTACAAAAGCTTATGTCATGTGGGAAGGTGATAAAAGCCAAAATACATAATAAAGTACTTCAATCAGAAAAAAAAAATAGTAAATAAATGCTTCATGCTGCTTAATTGCCACTGCTTAGATGCAAAGTAATCCTTCAACAATTGCTGTGTTTATACAGAGATTACATGAAGTTATGTTCTATCGGGAATTTACTTCTATACAAACTCTGTGGTGTTACAAACATTCCATGGGCTGCAGATTGTGGTTTGTAAACTCAGTAACAGGTTCTTAAATAACTATTAAATACAGTAGAATTACATAATCATCAACAAGTGCATAATAAAAAGACAATGCAATAGAACTTAAAGGGATACTGAACCCAAATTTTTTCTTTCATGATTCAGATAGAGCATGCAATTTTAAGCAACTTTCTAATTTACTTCTATTATCAATTGTTCTTCATTCTCTTGCTATCTTTGTTTGAAAACGAAGGCATTTAAGCTAAGGAGCCAGCAAATGTTTGGTTCAGACCATGGACAGCACTTGTTTATTGGTGCTGTCCAATCAGCAAGGACAACCCAGTTTTTTCATCAAAAATAGGCCGGCATCTAAACTTACATTCTTGCTTTTCAAATAAACATACCAAGAGAATTAAGAATATTTGATAATAGGAGTAAATTAGAAAATTGCTTAAAATTGCATGCTCTATCTGAATCACGAAAGAAAATTTTTGGGTTCAGTGTCCCTTTAAGATGAATTTAAATGATCTGTAAAAAGAATTCTAACAAATTTAAAAATTTTCATTAACTTGCCGTCCCAGTATCATGGGACAGCAATCAGCCAATCGTAGACTCATATACGTATACACTGTGAACTCTTGAACATGCTCAGTAAAGTGCCTCAGAAAGTGTACATATAAAAAGACAATTTGGTAATGGAAGTAAATTGGAAAGTTTTTTTTAAACTGTGCACTATCTTTTCTACTTATTATTTAATTTAGTTTCCCTTTAATTTCACTTTGTTTTGTTGTACATAATACGCTGGGATTTGTTAGTCTTTAATTATGACAGTAAATGATTAACTTTATACAGTATAATTGCAATATATGTGGGGTTTTTATCTTTTCCAATAGAAGCATAGATTTTAACATCAGAGAAGTGCAAGAATATTTATATAATTTGCTAATATTTCTATTAAACTGCAGGCTTAAAAGGATTAGGGATATGAAACCCCAATTTTATTTTGTGATTCAGACAGAGAACACAATTTAAAAAAAGTTTCCAATTTACTTCTATTATCAATTTCACTTCATTCCCATGGTATTGTGTGTTGAACAGATACCTAGATAGGTGTTTGGAGCACTACATTACAGGCAATAGTGCTGCCCTTTAGTGCTCTTGCAAAACTGCTACCATATAGTTTGCCAAACACATGCACAATCTTTAGCTTGCATCCCTGCTTTTCAACAATGATTCCTAGAGAATGAAGAAAATGTGATAATAGTTTTTTACAATTGTATGCTCTGTCTGAACCATAAAAGGTAAATGTGGGTTTCATGTCCCTTTTAAGGGGCATGAAGTCAAAACTGACTGACTGGTTTGGAAAGGGCACATCATTTCACCTGACTTCTATTAGTAAAGTTAGTTAGTTCCTTTAGTATCCTTTGTTGAAAAGAATACCTAGCTAAGCTCAGGTGCAGTAATGCACTACTGGGAGCTAGCTACTGATTGGTGGCTGGTTCTACAGTTAAATGCAAATGATAGTACAATAATAAAACAGTAACACAATATAGCAATATATTTTCTCTTTTCACTTATATTTATGATTGTCTTATCTCCTCTGACATGACCAGTTAGGGACACATATACATTAGCTAGTACTCTGATCAAGCAATCATTGTGTAGGATGCTGTAGTATTAGAAATCGGAAGTCTGCAAAATGCATTAAAGCCTCTGTGGGGACAGTGGAAGAATCAATGTTATGAGGTTAATTACAGGAATATCTGACAAAAGTACATTTTAGGGAGATTTTCTTGAAAATGATATGTTGCTACAATAAAAAATTTAGGGCCAGATTATAAGTGGAGTGCTAATTAACACTTCCGCTCGAGAGTTAAAGTGACCTTGAACCCAAATTTTTCTTTCGTGATTCAGAGCATGCAATTTTAAGCAACTTTCTAATTTACTCCTATTATCAATTTTTATTCGTTCTTTTGGTATCTGTATTTGAAAAAGAAGGCATCTAAGCTTTTTTTTAGTTCAGACTCTGGACAGCACTTTTTTATTGGTGAATGAATGTATCCACCAATCAGCAAGAACAACCCAGGTTGTTCACCAAAAATGGGCCGGCATCTAAACTTACATTCATGCATTTTAAATAAAGACACTAAGAGAATGAAGAAAATTTGATTTAGGAGTAAATTAGAAAGTTGCTTAAAATGTCATGCTTATCTGAATCACGAAAGAAAAAATTTGGGTTCAGTGTCCCTTTAATTGTTGCGCTCATATTATGAGTCGAAACCCAACAAGGGCAACAAGCCGAAGTTAGAATATTGCGTGCGCATTTACTTATTCCCCCATAGAAGTCAATGGAGAAAAAATATGAATTTTTCACATTCCAATGTTCTTTACAGAACAGAATATGTTTTATTTATTCATAAATACTGTACATATTTCTACACATATCTGATGTTTTTCTCCTCTCTTTTCTCTCTATTTCTCTCTCTCTCTCTCCCTCCACCCTCTCTCTCTTATTGCATAAATATTAATGTTTTCATCTACTTAACTGCAATGGGCTCCAATGCACATATATATATGTATATATATATATATATATATATATATATACATATATATATTTATATATATATAGTGTGTATATATATATATATATATATTTATTTATGTGTTTATAAGTGTATATATGTCTGTAAATACATATATACACATATACATATATAAATACATATGCACCCACATATATACATGTCTGCATACATATACAGTATATCCATCTTTAAAGAGGTATAAGTATGATTCTCTATGTTAAAACTATTTTCCTGCCTTTTTTCCCTAGCACCTGAGATCTCATATCTTTGAGCCTTTATAACTATTGTGTGCAATATTTGTTTTTAATATTTTTTATTAGATATTGTTATTATGAGTGTAACTATACTTTGTAATGTATTTTTGATGTGTTTTGTTACACTTTTATGTTTCGCGAAACAGTTAACAAGAGCTCTGAAGTCGCGGTAATCATTCTAGCGTAAATAACGATTGCGCTCAAGCGATCGTGTTTACTTTCAACTTGTAATACCAGCCGAGGAGCGCAAACCTCTGCCATAAACCCCTTATTGCTCAGATGCAAACGTTTGTGCTCCACTCGTAATCTGACTCTTAGTTATTAAAAGAACTTTCAGTAATAATTTTGCAATCTTATCCTGTAAATTACATTGCAAAATTCTAGAGTCAACCCCCCTAGAAGCTGTAGTGCATTCCATGCTGCACAGTGATTGCTTAATTCTTTACACTTTTTCCTAATTTGCTCACAGCAAAAAAGGTAAGGTAAGCAGCATTCAAGAGAGTTGTATCCAATGCAATTTTTGTAACAAAATTTTATTTTTGTAGTTAATATTTTATGATGCATAAATAAAAAATAAAAAGAATTACCTTGTTTCAATATAGATTATTAAAGCACTGACATCTGACAATTAAAGAGATGTGAAACCCAAACTTTTTGTTCCATGATTCACATAGCACATACAATTTCAAACAACTTTCCAATTTACTTTTTTAATCAATTTTGCTTCATTCTCTTGGTATAATTTGTTGAAGGAGTAGCTATGCACTACTGAGAGATAGCTGAACACATCTGATGAGCCAATTACCAGAGGCATTTATCTGCAACCATTGCTGCTTCTAAAGCCTACCTATGTATACTTTTCAACAAAGGATACCAAGAGAATGAAGCAGATTAAAAATAGATGTAAACTGGAAAGTTATTTAAAGGGATAGGAAAGTCAAAATTAAACTTGCATGATTCAGATAGAGCATGTCACTGTAAAACACTTTTAAATTCACTTCTATTTTCAAATGTGCTTTGTTCTCTTAGCATCACTTGTTAAAAAATTAATACGCACATATCATATACTAGTGGGAGCTGCTGTTATTTGGTGCCTGCACAAATTTGTCTCTTGTGATTGGCTAAAAAGATATGTTCATCTTCCTGTTAGTAGTGCAATGTTACCCCTTCAGCAATGGATAACAAGAGAATGAAGAAAATTTGATAATAGAATTAAATTAGAAAGTTGTTTAAAATTGTATGTTCTATCTGAATCATAAATGAAAATTGTGGGGTTTACTATCCCTTTAAATTTGCTTGCTTTACCTAAAGCATGAGAGTTACATTTTGTCTTTACCATTCCTTTTAAAACAGAACAAAAACAGAATTAATTTATTGGTCTCTATGACACCTTACAACCAATTCATCAATAATTATCATGCTTTTTGACAAATTGATTATTTCTGTCATTCCTTTTTTGAGTCATGTAAACAAATTAATTGAAATCCAATGCAGATTTAACAGAAATGAAATAGAAGTTTTAAAAGCAAATCAATTTTATTTAGCTAGTGGATGCGTAGGTGTGTAAATTAGAGGAAGGGCTACACAGAACTCCCTTATACATTCACAGTTAGATTGCTTGTGCACACAATACAATTTCTGTTAGACTAAGGTTCAGTGTTTGCAATAATAACCACATTTCTTTGTGAATTGCAATTCTGTGCCTTTTTTTTCTCCCCCTAGAAAACACTAGACAAGCTTAGAGCCGCATGTATATTGTTCAAGTAGTTGCAATCATATGTGCTAAAAGATTTCCTCCCCATGATATCATCTGCAAAAAATAATCCTAATTTGTCTTGGACGTGCATGTTTTTATACTCTTTTTTCCATAATGGTATTGTGTTTAACAGCCTAATTACAGTTAATTTGGAGCTGGTATGAAGTCACAAAATCTCCAACCAGCTGTATTATTTTTTTTTCTTCTTTTACAAATAAAGAAAGTATATCATTACTGTTCTTTTCTCTAACGCAAAAAAGAAAGTTAATTGCTTTCATCATGTTATGTATTTGTAAAAGAAATGCTCAAATTAAAGTCTCTAGCTGCAACAGGTATGCTTTTTAGTTAGTTGTTATATATATATATATATATATATATATATATATATATATATATATATATATATATATATATATATATATATATATATACTGTATAAATATATGTGTGTGTGTAGAAGGAAACAGCACTCACTGGGCTTGACTTCAAAAAGTGTTCTTTACTCCAGTGACATTTTGGGGCTTGCACTCCTTCACCAGACCTTGTCTGATGAAGGGGTGCAAGCCCTTGAAACGTCACGGGAGTAAAGAACACTTTTTGAAGTCAAGCCCAGTGAGTGCTGTTTCCTTCTACATATATTTGAAATTGTACTCAGCATCATGACAAGTGTATCCTGCTTGTGAGAGTGCAATCATCTCTACCTATAAACAGTATATATATATATATATATATATATATATATATATATATATTACGGGTAAAGTAAGAAATCCAGGTAAAACAGACATTACCCAAGCAGCTGTGCGTAAAGCCAGTTGTACTGTAATTTCCCCATCTAAACTATTTATTTTGCCTCTGCCTGGGGGGTTCAAGGAAGGCCCCCCAACGATCCTTTGGCATCCACCCCAAGTAAACCTTGGGAAAGAGGTTTACAGGTATATATATATATATATATATATATATATATATATATATATATATATATATATATATATATATATATATATATATATATATATATATAATATATACAGTGTATATATATATATATATATAATATATACAGTATATATATATATATATATATATATATATATATATATATGTATATATATGTGTATATATATATACACACAGTATAAAACTGACACATGTTGTGATGAATTTATATCAAATGCATAAGTTGCATTTTTTATGGAATATAGAATTATAAAGTATTGCAATGATTTTTTTTTTCTTCAAAAGAGCCCCTTGAAATCTACAAAGTGAATGACCTAAGAAGCTTTGAACAAAATGTATACAGTACATTTTCAGCGTTTTTAATGTTGAGCCTGAAATTCTTGTAGTTCTAATTATTTTTCCTGGTACAGTAGAATCATGTGAAGCCAAATTGTAGCTTGTCGTTTTCTTTAATGGATTTAGACTGTCATGTTTTTCATCTGTTATTTAGATTAATAGTCTTGAAAGCAGAGTGTAAGATATATTTGGAAGTGCAAATATGAAAAAACTCCAACTAATGAACCAAAAATATAAAACAATTTGCATGATGAGATATTACTTGGTATAATGATGTATAATAATCAATATACATATGTATTATGTTTGAATGACAGCTTATAAGGAACCTTAATCGAACCACTTTCAAATATTAAAGCATCAAATCTAATAAAATTACATGAAACTCCAAAATTTTTCATCATACATACGAATGCAAATTTGTAGAAGGAATGCTAAAGTCAAAATTAAACTCTCATGATTCAGATAGAGCATACAATTTTAATAGATTTTCCAGTTTACTTCTATTTTCAAAATATACACATTCTTTTTATATGCACCACTTCTGAGGCTACAGCTACTACTGAGCATGTGCAAGAGTTCACAGTGTATACGTATATGAGTTTGTGATTGGCTGATGGCTGTCACATGATACAATTGTGAAATTTGTCGGAAATAAAATCTACTACTCATTTTAAGGGACATGAAACCCAATTTGTTTTCTTTCATGATTCAGATAGAGAATATAATTTTAATAGACTTTCCAATTTACTTCTATTTTCAAATTATACACATTCTTTTATATGCACCACTTCTGAGGCACCAGCTACTACTGAGCATGTGCAATAGTTCACAGTGTATACGTATATGAGTTTGTGATTGGCTGATGGCTGTCACATGATACAATTGTGACATTTGTCAGAAAAAAATCTACTACTTATATTAAGGGACATGAAACCCAATTTGTTTTCTTTCATGATTCAGATAGAAAATATAATTTAAACAACATTCCAATTTACTTCTATTATCTAATTTGCTTCATTCTTTAGATATTCTTTGTTGAAGTAATTGCAATGCACATGGGTAAGCTAATCACACAAGTCATCTATGTGCAGCAGCTACTGAGCCTATTTAGATATGCTTTCCAGCAACTTATATCAAGAGAATTAAGCAAATTAAATAATAGAAGTAAATTGGAAAATTGTTTAAAATTGGATACTCTTTCTAAATCATTAAAGAAAAAAATTGGGATTAATGTCCCTTTAAAATTCAAAGTAAGTTCTATTGCATTGTCTTTTTTATTCTGCATTTGTTCATTATGCAATTCTGCTGCATTTAATGGTCATTTAAACATGATTAAATATTTTGTTACATAGAAAAAGAGTTAAGTTAAAGTTGTTTAAACTGATTTTGAAACTAATAGTAACTGCGTGTTTCTTTTCTCACTTTTATTTCAGAAGAGCTTCTGAGGATTTGTCTGAAAATAAATGTGCCCAGATAGTTCTGCCACTTTAATAGTTACAATGCATAATTCATTGGGCAGTGATTTTCAGTACACAACTATAGATGTCAAGCTTCTGATGTTTTAACAGAAAAGTAATCAGGTAATCCAGAAAAGGACAAATATAAATGCACCTTTATAGATTACTAATCAGTCATCTAGAATTCCATTCTGAAAACCATGGCCTCATTCAAAAATGTTTGAATTTGTACATGAAAATATTGTATAAGTAGCTTGTGTGTTTTATTTAAAAAAAAAAAAAAAATCAAAGCTATTTCAATTAATAAAAAAAGGAAGAACTATAAAAAAAATAAATGTATCAGAGGTGTTTCAAGTACATTTTCATAAAGATTTTTAGAACCTTCATGGAAAAATACTGGCAGATAATCAATTCCAAATTGATTATGACTGCCTAATATATTTGATCAAAGCTTATTGTCACTTAAAGGGATACTAAACCCAACATTTTTATTTCAGGATTCAGATAGAGAATACAATTTTAAGCAACTTTCCATTTTATATCTGTTATCAAATGTGCTTTATTCTCTTGGTATCCTATCTTAACCCCTTAGTGAGTGACCAGAGCACTTTTCCATTTGTTGACCGTTTGGGACCAGGGCTATTTTTACATTTCTGCTGTGTTTGTGTTTAGCTGTAATTTTTCTCTTACTCATTTACTGTACCCACACATATTATATACAATTTTTCTCGCCATTAAATGGAATTTCTAAAGATGCCATTATTTAAAAAGAATTATAAAATATGATGAAAAAATGGAAAAAAACACACTTTTTCTAACTTTGACCCCCAAAATCTGTTACACATCCTCAACCACCAAAAAACACCCATGCTAAATAGTTTCTAAATTTTGTCCTGAGTTTAGAAATACCCAATGTTTACTTGTTCTTTGCTTTTTGGGGAAGTTATAGTAGCACTTTGCTATCTCCATTTTTTTTTAAATATAATCAAGGCACTCTGCGACTGGCAGCCACATGAATATTACATAACAGCATTCTGTAGCCATAAAATCTACATAAAGGGAAAAAGGTTGGTACATTTAAATCAGCGGTCGCCAACCAGTGGTCTGTGGACCACTGGTGGTCCACAAGAAGATGTTGGTGGTCCTTGACACCACCAAGCAGGAATTAATCTCCTCTGATGGTGTCACCCCCCCATCACGCCGTAACTCCCTACAGTGCCTAGCTTGACATCAGCGAAAACCGAAGGAGGAGGATTTAAATTACAATCTCTCTCTATGCACGTTGCGTAATACTGCGCAACTTGCATAGCTAGATTGTATTTTTAACTCCTCTCGTCCGGCGCGCTGCTCAGAGGAAGATGTTTCCATTCTAAAGCCAGCAGAGGTTGGTATAGTCTTGGCTTGAAATAGTGGAATTAAAGTATATAAAAAAAAAAGAAAATCTTAAAAAAAAATTTTTTTTTATTGTATTTCATTTAATTTCTTCCCTTTACCTGTCTTTGTAGTAGTTTTCCTAATTCCTTCAGATGGACTTACATCACTGTTTGTCTTCCTCCCCTCCATCTTCTTTTTTTATTAAACATTAATTATTTTTCATTCTAATAATTTTATTCCTCCTGAATTCCAGTAATTGCCACCCAGCATATCAGCCATATTCTACCAGTATTATAGTAATTGCCAGAAATTTCAGTTGTAGTTATCTCACATCCATAGTGAGAGCATTCTGGTATAAACTTAATGTATGACTCCGATGTATGTCCGTGATCACAAGTAGTTTTGAATAATTCCTAACTGGGGAGGTAACTTGGAAGTCTTGTGGTCCTTTTAAACATTATTCTTTTTTCCCATTTTCTGCCTCTCTGTTTCCAGCTCAAAAGTTGGCACTCACCCTTCATCTGTCATTTGGAAGTATTCTCTCAGTTCTATCATTCAGTTAGTTAATTCCAAAAAATAATCCTTAAAAATGTGTAGATATATACATGATGTAAACTTAGCTATGGTTATACTAGTTATGTACAGTAGGTGTGTGTTTTTATATATATATACACACACTTTATAGAGGTTTGTACCTTTTAAAAAAAAATTCATGTTAGTGTTCCACAGGATTCAAAATTGTGAGTTTAGTGGTCCCTGAGGTCCTAAATGTTGGCGACCCCTGATTTAAACAACTCTCTTAACACCCTCCACAGTGCCGTATTTTAAAATGGCGACTAAAAAACTATCCAAAGCGGAGAAACTCTCTAAATCTGCACTTACTAATCCTGTTAGCAGCTTTTTTGCTCTACAAGATAGCCAATCTTATAACATTGTAGAGTCAGCAAAGGGAGACGAAAAAGGCACAGAACCATCCACTCCTGCAGTATCCATCTCTATGGAATATGCTTCTCAATTAAAAGAGGATATAGCCAAATTACCTACAAAAGATGACTTTGATTCCCTTAAAACTTTGATAACCACTGAGATGGCAAAAATGAGGAAAGAGTTTACAGATATTGGCCATAGAGTGGAGTATGTGGAGGAAACACAAGATGCCGTTAATACCATGATAGATAATATCTCTACAGAAGCTAATATACAAGACTCTAAACTGGAGGCTCTACAAGAGAGATTAGAAGATCTGGATAATAGGGGGCGCTGTAAAATATTTGAGGCTCAGGGGGATACCAGAGTCCATACAAACTTCAGAACTACAAGACTACCTTCAAGAACTATTCAAACTTATACAATATGACCCCAATATGGCTGAGCTTGAATTGGAAAGAGGTCACAGAGTGCTGAGGCCCCCTCCCTCACCAGAAGCACCACTAAGAGATGTCATCCTAAAATTTCTCAGATTCACAGACAAAGGGAAAGTCTGGAAATCCGCATGGAGCCTGTGGAAAGCTTCATACTTAGATCATCAGATTCAAAAATTTTAAGACCTAAGCCCTACCACCAGGGCCGTCTTTAACACAGGGCAAAAGGGGCAGCTGCCCAGGACCCAGTCTTTGTTGAGGGGCCGAAGAGTCCTAAAAATATATATATATATATATATATATCAGCTAGGACACAAGTGGCTAACTATGGATGTAACATCGTTATACACTTGTATCCCGCATACTCAGGGAATTCAAAGTATTAAATATTTTTTAAGAGAAACAGATGATCCACCTAAGTTACAACAAGACTTTATTCTAGATGGCATAGAATTTATTCCATATAATAACTACTTTATTTTTGAGGAACAGTATTTCTTGCAGATTGGGGGCACAGCGATGGGCACTCGCTTTGCCCCCAATTATGCAAATTTATATATGGGTTTCTGGGAGACCCATTTTATTTGGCACAATAATCCATTTGCATCAAATATCAAACTATGGCGTCATTTCATTGACGATGTTATAATAATATGGGAGGGCAGTAATGAAACACTAGAAGCCTTTATGCAATATGCCAACAACAATCAACTAAATCTAAAATTTACTGGAAATTTTGATTCCACCAAAATAGAATTTCTAGATGTCACTTTATCCCATGAAAATGATAAGATTATTAGTAGTTTATTTCGTAAAGCCACAGACTCAAACAGTTATTTGTATGCCACCAGCTGCCATCATAAAAAGTGGATCCATAATATACCTTATGGGCAATTTCAACGGTTACGTCGAAATTGCACAAAATTTGAAGATTTTGAAATGAAAGCAAATATACTTAAACAAAAATTCAGAGGAAAAAATATCCAGAAGATCTAATTATTAATAGTTATGAAAAAATAGAACTAATTTAATAAAAGGGTCAAGTGGCAAAGATCTTAAAAGAAATTATAAAACTGAAAACACCACCCTCTTCCTCACTAAATACAACAATGAAGCCAGAAAAATAGAATGGATTATTAAAAAACATTGGGAGGTTTTGAAAGAGGATGATGTGCTAAATGAGATTTTAGATGAAAAACCAAAAATTGTTTTTAGAAAAAATATGAATCTAAAACAACGCCCCTAGTAATTTAAGACCTATTAAAGAAAATACAGCCACAAACTGGCTGAATTCAACATCAAAAATCAATGGTTTCTATGGGTGCAAAAGAAAAAATTGTACTGTTTGTACATTAATTGATAGACATAACAAGACCTTTTTCTGCCATCATGATAGGGTAGAATTCAAAATAAAACATTTAACATGTCAATCGAAATTTGTAGTGTACATGCTCGAGTGCTCATGCCATAAAAGATACATTGGAAGAACAAAGCAGAACATAAAGAGGAGGGTCATGGAGCATATAAAAAACATTGAGCAGGGTTTAACCACACATGGTGTATCCGATCACTTCTTGACACATCACAATAAAAATTATAAAGAATTGAAAATTTTAGCAATAGAACAAGTACATCTTGATAAAAGAGGAGGGGATCAACTCCAGGCTCTCAGACAAAGAGAGACTTTTTGGATCCATAGGCTTAGAACTATGGAACCATATGGATTAAATAGGGACGTTGACTTACAGGCTTTTCCTCTCTAATTAATAGAAGCCTTATGTATTAATTGCATTTTTTTCTATTTCCCCAGTTCTTTGACGATAAAATATGCCCTGTTCAAACTCCCCCCGTTTTTGGATATATATGGGTGCAATGAAAAATCTTGCATCCATGTATGGGTTTGTATAAGAGAAAATTATGTTGATTTCTATATTTTATTTAAGTCATTTAACAGTTGAGAGAATGAGATTTTAGATGGAATTCATTATTATTTTTTCTATAATCACATATACATGAATTGAAGTATTATACGTAGCAAAAAAGTATTTTCGAATGTTTTAAATATATATCTAATTTATAGTTCCAAAGTTTAAATGTTTAGAATTTGTTGTGCATAACCTTGTTACATATTCAGAATTGATTTTATATTGTATCAATTTTTAGTCCGTCAAAATTAGAAGATCAGAGGGATTACCCTCAACTCAAAACCAATGACGTGAAGGAGCAGACTTTCCAATGTGCAAATAGTAAAAGTACCGAGAGAAGGGGGAGGCATGTATTGCCTCTGATGAAGCAGAGTCACTTCCATGAAATGCGTCAGGCATGCCCCCTTCACGTCACTGATGTTATCACGCTAACCCAGACTGGTGTTACACTCTCGAGCAGTTCTTAACGAGAGTCTATTTTTAAAAAGAGATCCATCGGATGAGACGGACACAACAAGTCCCAACAGCGCCTCAGGGATTGTTTAAAGTGAACATCTTTTTCCGCTGACGTTTCTACACACTCCAGGGAGAACGCTGTTTGAGATTTTGAATGCTTTTACATACCTCACATGTTTGAGTTTGCTTCTTGTGAGTAGCTCGATATAGGGATTGGGGCTACAGTTTTTTTAACCATCTCTAATAAATTGTATTGCACTTAGAGTCTTTCTGGGTGCTCTTTTTTCTTATTGTCATTCTAGATTCATTGTTTTACCTGATTTGGCTGTCAGGCATTTCAGAGCAGCTGGACTCCAGAACAGTGCGATTGAAACACACTTCATCAACATTAAAATCCAAACAGAATTTCAGGATATGTGAGACTTTTTTACACATTAAGTGAATTTTATTTTATTCATTTTGTCTTGTGATTTTGGAAGCAAGTGTCTTTCAAAATAATAGTTGTAATTATATTTGTATATTCCAGTGTTATGGTTTGTCCCAGGCTTTAGTGAGTTCTGAGACAAAAAAATTCACTAATTATGAGATTGTTTTTAAGGAGTGCGCTAGTTAGTGAGGAGCATTTTAAAGGAATATTTAGCTTTCATTCTCGCTAATTACATTGTTTGTTTTTTATATATATCAGACTGCTGATGTCATGTGACATGGGAGACACACACAGTCAGTTCTAATACTGTCACAGTCAAAAGTTCTCTGCTTATATTTATTTGTGAGAAACTGTGCCAGGCCACCCAGTGTCATGTGACATGCCAAGCTAGTGCCATGTGCTGTTTTAGGTGTGCACTGTGCAGCACTGAATGCTAAGCCCTAATTCGGCATCCAGCCAATCCCACTGCATCAGAAAAGGTCCTGCTGGGGTTACCACTGTTACCAGGTAACTGCTCTGGTGGTGGGGATTGTTGAGGCTAGGGCTAACTGTAGGCGCATGCAGCAGAAAGCTGGAGCGGCAGGCACGTGAGGACTTGAGCATCTGTGCAGCTTCACACACTGCTCTATTCAGTCTTAAGGCTTTGTAACTCATCTCACACCGTATCCATGCAGCCTTGGGCAGACAGCATCCAGTCTGCTGGTCCCCTTAGCCCTGCTATTTCTGCTGTGGCCCTAAGATCAACTAACTGAAGTTTGTTAGGGGAACAGTGCTTTGTAGAGTGGTGTCAGTGGGAAGAATAAGTGAGTGCATACACGCCCCTCCCCATGCAGCTTTGTCTAGTGCAGGGTGAGAGGGAACTTGTTCCTAGCAAATAAGTGACATGTGCTGCTGTGGCTGATGTATAGTGTCATGCTGACACTTCACACATTAAGGTAAGGTTTATTTTTATAGTTTTTTTTTCTTTCTGTTTCAGATTTTACAGATTCCCATAGTAGCTCTGCTGTTCCAGTCAGTAAACTTATATTTGTCTGCACCTCCATGCTTCCTCCTCAGTCTTCACCTTGCTTTGCTCATGTTGGCTGCCCTAAATCTCTTAAACCAGCTAACCTCACACCAGAATCACATTCAAAAGCATATTAAATTAATCCACAGTGGATGAATTTATATATTTATTTACTTAGTACTGCTTAGGTTCAGTTTCACATATTGCAATTTATTTAATTTCTTTTAAATGATTAGCCCACTGCTAGGCTAATAATTTAAAAAAAATATATAAAATAAATTGATTTAGTTGTTTTTTGGGATGTTGTGGTGAAGAACAAAATTGCATGTGGGGGCAAGAAAATGTTTGCCCAGGGTACAGTCAATATTAAAGACATCCCTGCCTACCATGGCCATATATACCTTGTTTCTTTTTCTCCTAGTTGTACATTCCATGTATGTTTATTGTTATACTGTTATACTGGGGAGAAGTACTCTGGCTAGCAGACCTTCATCATTAGAAAGAATGTTTACAAGTTTTTTAGGTTATATTTTTAGTTTTACTATTTGGTTTAGAACTATTCAGAATGTGAAGACACTTCTTAATAACAGACAAGACATACACAAAACTTTTCACCATATGTACATTAAATCCACACACCTTATACATATGCCCTTCAACTACCCAATTTTCTGAAATGATGCAGGGCAATCTACATATGTTAACAATTAATGCTAAAGCCTTAACAACCCCTATAAAAGGTCAACAGCACTGAGGGATTTTGCAGATAAAAAGGCTGATTTAATATTTCTGCAGAAAACCCACTTCCTAAAGGAAGAGAGCCCAAGACCTTCCAATATAAGTATGGAAATGCGTTCTACACCTCCAACAGCACCAAAACCAACAGAGTGGGCATTTTGATTAAGCGAAATGCCCCTTTTTCAATTAGTCAACAAAATTGCTGACAAAACTGGTTGTTTCCTAATTCAAGTAGGGAAATTATATAATACAATGGTAACAATGGTCAATATGTATGCTCCTAACATCAAACAAGATACCTTTTTCAAAAATTTGACCAATAAAATTCTTGAGGTCTCTTTGGGCTCCCTTCTCATAGGAGGCGACTTTAACCTTACATTAAATCACCAATTAGACAACTCTAATCAAAAATCCTCAGTCTCCCACAAGATAATAAATAAGGTTAGAAACACCTCAGGGACTTAGCAGTCCATGATGTGTGGAGAGTACATCATCCAGATGAACATATTTACACATTTTACTTTTACCCTCATACCAGATACTAACGTATTGATTATGTCATGCTAGATGTTACCAACTTAACTAGGGTATAAGACATAGATATCCACTCACGGATTTGTTAAGATCACTCGATGATTACATGTAAACTAAAATGGAATAATATGGTAACTCCCTTTTACACTTGGCGATTGGATAATAACCTACTAGATGATGCCCTATCGTACCAGAGGGTTGAAAAATCAATTAATGACTATTTTGTCCATAATGCACATTCTACGACAGATTCTGGAACGCCCACAAGAGTGTTATTAGAGGCAAACTAATAGGCATTAAAGCCTTTCAGATAAAACAACAAATAACATATTACAATAATTATCTTAACAAATTGACTGAACTGGAAGACCTGCATAAATTAGATGCTACAAATGAGAATATAGCTAAAGAAATTTAAGTTTATAGGCAAATTATATCCTCCCTGATAGACAAGGATAATACAAATAGTGCACTAAAACTCCAACAACAGTACTATGAGGGGGACAATAAAAGTAGCTCCTTGTTTGCTAGGAAACTAAAACGTAGGATATACAAATATTTTATTTTACACAGAAAGCACTACAAATCATTATACAACTTATCTGATAACCACCTAACAGACCACCCCAGCTTTAATGCCCTTACAACTCTAGAGAATAGAACACTATCTAGCAAATATCTCTCTTCCTACACCAGATGAAAAGCAAAGGGATAAACTGTCCATTCAGTATAGAAGAGATAGCCAATGTCATTAAAAATCTCCCTCAAGACAAGGCCCTAGGACCAGATGGATTTACAAATTATTATTATAAAAAATTCTCCCATATCCTACTAAACCTATTTAATGATATATCTGAATCCTCACCCTTCTCAAACAAAGCACTTGAGGCACACATCACCATCCTGCTTAAACCAGGTAAGAAACTAGATAGAGTAGAGAACTTTAGACCCATGTCTCTGTTGAATACAGATGTTAAACTTGTTGATAAACTTCTGGCAAATAGACTTAGCGGCGTGATGCCAGACAATTTTAACAAAGACCAGGTGGGCTTTATACACTCCAGAGAAGCAAAAGACAATACTGTTTGAGCTCTACTTCTTATTAATCATGCTTCAAACACAAAAAACCCCATAGCAATTATCTCAACCAACCCAGAAAAAGCGTTTGATCGGGTATGTTGGCTTTTTCTTAGGTCTATCCTCTATAAATTCCAAATGGGTCAAGAATTTATCTCTAAAATATTTGCCCAATACACTAATCCATCTGCCAAAGTACAGGTTAATAATACTTTATCAGGAGGGTTTCAAATAGCAAATGGCGCTAGACAGGGTTGCCCTCTATCCCCCTTTCATTTGCATGTATGGTAGATACTTTTGCCTCAGCTATTAGAAACCAAACCCATATAGAGGGGATTACTGTCGGCACCACCATTCATAAATCCCTCCTTTATGCTGACAACATACTAATATTGGTGAAGGGGAAAGGTAAGGTTAGGGAACCTAAGAGGATTTGTGACATTGAAGTCAAGTGTAGAATTATACACTGTTTGTATCAAATAGCAAATATATTTATTTAACACTTTATTTAACAAATATGCTTTAAACAGACGTTACCAGGGGGGGAAAAGAAATAAATCCACGGTTAAGCAACCTCTGGACTAATTATAAGCTTCCAAACTCTAGGGATCCCCACCGGTAATTAGACAAGTAAAATAAGGATGTATATATAGAAGGCTAAAAAAGAATGGGATAAGTCACTTCCATACTTCAAAAAGGTAATAGCCAAATTATATAACATCCACGTTTAAAACTGAGGGCTAGTGGACTAGGTGTTGCGTGTCAAGTCAGTAAATCAAACAGAGTAGGGAAATTAACATTTAAAATGATTCCATACACACAGGGTAGGTATTTAGGACAAGCATACAAATGTACAAGCTGTGCGCTCAAAGGCGTCCTCCTGCCTGCGTACTGCTCTGATTGAACAGAGTCAGCCGATTTCTGGCTAAAGTCCCTATCAAATAAAGCTAGTTTACATACACACAAGTCGTTCTCATTCTCATATGCGTTAGGATGTATTATTATTCAATACAGAGTGTCACCATAAATTTCTTCTTAGTTACGTTCAAACCGATACATTCAATTCAGCTTTAAAGAATACTATGTAGCTTATAGCGTAATGGCGTATAGAGCTTTAGCAGAAATGTAGCTGTTCGTAACTATGCAATTAAGCTTATTCTTAGACGACAGTTAAATTATATAACATCTCTCCTATAGTTGCAGTTGGACTGAGAAGACTATAGCAGTATACGTATAAGGTTAAAGCGGTATTAAGTTGGGAGTTATCAGTTTTCAAAAAAACCGCTATTGCTATTTTAGGTATATGGCTAGCTCGCACGCTTGTTCCACCAAGGCCACGCCCACCGACACGTTTCCGTCACTGAACGTGACTTCGTCAGGGCATAGGGCCAGCCCAGCATTCGGTACAAGAATTTATAGTAGTCAGTTGTCATAGCAACCTATAAAGTTTTGGAAGCGGAGGTGTCAGACTCCGCTGTGGCCTCATTCTGTCATTTAACTTTTAATATTAGTTATGAATACTGCCTTTAATACATTGCACATTTCTAAAGTAGATATTTGAACAAAAAGGGGGAACATAGTAGTTCTTCGTTTTATTGGCGCTCACCACATTTGTGTGGCGATATATTATGCATCATTATGTGCAAGTGTTATAGGGGACAGTAGTGTTCCCTAATGATTGTGTTGGGAGAGTTAGATAGGGAGAGCATATTGTATTCTATTTTATATATATAGAGTACCTCGATCAAATATGCTGATAATTGGAGTATTTAAAGAGTGGAAGTGGTTTTTTACATACAATATCTTATTGTGGGTTAACTATGGTTACTTGTACTATCATATCTGTAAGATCAGAATAAATAAATCCCTTTTATCACCTATATAGTTTAACAAAAAAAAACCTATCAAGTCTCTGCCTAAGGGAGAGTTAGTATCATTTTAATGTAGAATAGGTTATATAGGAATGGGATTGGCATTGTATGTAAACTTTATTATGAGATTAATTAGAATCATTTAATATTAGGTAGGTTCAATATTGTGAGAACACTATTCTCGTACTTTACTTCATCTAGGGGAGGTTAGCTAATTTTGATTCAAAATCCTAGATAGGAATAGTGTATGAATTAATAACCACTATAAGATGTATTTCATGGATCATTATCTATAAAAAGCATTTGTATGAAATTGCTTCATTTAATCCCCTAGGGGAGGTGGATTTCAGTTCGTGAATCCATCTACACTCTTTCTGTAGTAGCATTTTGTTAATATCTCCCCTTCTCCCTTTTAGTTTTATTTGTTCGATTGCACAAAAATAGATTTCATATTTGTGTCCCTGATGTTTATTGTTCATGTGTTGTGCTACAGGAACATTTCTGTTCCATTTGATGTCGCCTATGTGTTCTAGCACTCTCGTGCGTAACTCTCTTGAGGTCTCACCCACATAGATTTTCGGGCATTTGCACATCGCGATATATATGACTTGTTTAGATCTGCAGTTTAAAAAATCTTTAATTTCATATTGTTTGTCAGTATCAGGGTGTATGAAGGTTTTTGTGGGGGTCATGTTCTTACAGGCTTGGCATCTTCCACATTTGTAAAAGCCTTTGGTTTCTCTCAACCATGTTCTTGGTATGTCTTTTGAGTAATGACTCTCCATAAGAATGTCTTTAAGGTTTTTGGACCTTCTATATGTAATATTGGGTTTTTCAGATATTACTTCTTTAAGGTCTTCGTCTTCCTGAATGACATGCCAATGTCTTTGAATGATATTTTTTATACAGACGTTTTTATCATCGTATGTTCCGATGATTCTTATAGGTTGTTGTTCATTTACTGGTTGTGCAATGGCTTGATAATTAGTTTCTAATAGTGTAGTTCTATTTAGTGATTTTGCTCTTTGATATGCCTTTTTCAGGCATCTGCCTGGGTATCCCCTTTCTTTAAACCTTCTTTGTAACTCCCTAGCTTCTCTCTCAAAGTCTAGTTCTGTGCTGCAGTTTCGTCTGGCTCTTAGGTATTGGCCAAAAGGAATGCCCATTTTCAATTTTTTGGGGTGATAACTCTCCCATTTGAGGAGACTGTTAGTAGCTGTCTCTTTTCTAAATAGTTTTGTGTTCAGTGTGCCATCATTCTCTTTTCTAATCTCTAGATCAAGAAATGAAATTTTGTTTGAGTCTATATTTGAAGTGTACCTCATTCCATCTTTGTTATTATTCAGCCAGATCATGAAATTTTCAAAGTCATTTTTAGTGCCTGTCCATAAGATTAGAACATCATCAATGTATCTAATATATAAGTCCATATATTGCATATATGGGTTTGTGTCTTCATTAAGTATACTTTTATTCTCAATCCACCCAAGGAACAGATTGGCATACGTTGGAGCACAGCAAGTGCCCATTGCTGTGCCCCTTTTCTGTAAATAAATTTTCTTATTGAATAAGAAATAGTTATGTCTCAGTACATAGTCTAGTAAATCAATGATGAAATCATCCTCATCATTTTTAATTGGATTTACTGTTCTCAAAAAGAAACGTACAGCTTCTAAGCCTAAATTGTGAGATATATTAGAGTATAGACTTTCAACGTCTATGCTAGCCAACATAGTATTATCACTGACTAATATTTACTTCAAACCCATTGGACTCTATCCCAATGCTCATGTCAGAATTAGGCAAATCTAAAGAAGTTTCCATTTTTTTATTCAATAACTCCAAATCAGAAATGTTACATATTAACCTTCCCATAGATCAAGTGCAGAAACTCAAAAAAAATATGCACCTTTCAGATACAAGAAAAATCCCTCAAATACCTGGGGATTTACCTCACTTTTTCCCAGTCCGACATATTTGAGGAAAATGACATTCCCCTTCAAAAAAATATCATAGCAGATCTATCTTCATGAAGATCTAAAAAGACTTTCTGGCTGGGTAAGGTAGCCATATTTAAAATTAACATTTTGCCCAGAGTGTTATATATATTTCAGGACATACCGATTCCTCTTCCACCCACTTTTCTTGTAAAATTACAAAAACACATACATTAGATTATTTGGAACCATAATCCAGCCTGTATAAATAAAAATATAATGTGTACGTCACAAAATATGGGAGGTCTGGGAGTCTCAAATCTAATTAGATATAGACAAGCACTTTTCCTGCAAAGGATTCTAGACTGGTTCACTAATTATGACCACAAAATGTGGGTGATCTTAGAACATGACTTATTTGATAGCCTACATTATGGAACTAACTGCTGGCAAACACAAAATGATAGCAAGCAAAATATCATAATTACAGAGACATACACATCTTGGGATAAGGTACTTAGGGAATTTCCACATTTAACATCTGAATTCTCATCACTAACCTCATAGAAAACAAATAATTTAAGCCAGGGTGTAAGGAATCCACTTCGCATTTTCCACTTGTTCCATGTTTTCACAAGTCAGCTGACTTAGCCTATTTAGGTGTTCACCTGTGTGCAAACAGGTGCTTAGTTATTTTTCTTGTAGCAGTTTACAGCTCTCCTGCTCAATGCAGCTACTCGCCTAAATACCAAGCTCTCTCTTTTGGATTACAATTTGTTCATTCAAAATAGAACCAGTTTTTCCTACTGCAAGTTTCTACAATGTTACCTGTCTAACGCCTAGATTTAGAGTTCTGCGGCCAAAGGGGTGCGTTAGCTACGCGTGCTTTTTTTCCCACGCACCTTTTAAATACCGCTGGTATTTAGAGTTCACAGAATGGCTGGGTTTTCAGTGCGTTAGGCTCCAAAAAGGGAGCGTAGAGCATAATTTAACGCCACTGCAACTCTAGATACCAGCGGTGCTTACGGACACGGCCAGCTTCAAAATCGCGCTCGTGCACGATATCCCCATAGAAAACAATGGGGCCATTTGAGCTGAAAAAAAACACCTGCAAAAAACCTGCGTTCAGCTCCGAACGCAGCCCCATTGTTTTCTATGGGGAAACACTTCCTACGTCTGCACCTAACACTCTAATATGTACCCCGAGTCTAAACACCCCTAACCTTACACTTATTAACCCCTATTCTGCCACCCCCACTATCGCTGACCCCTGCATATTATTATTAACCCCTAATCTGCCGCTCCGTACACCACCGCCACCTACATTATAGCTATGTACCCCTAATCTGCTGCCCCTAACACCTCCGACCCCTATATTATATTTACTAACCCCTAATCTGCCCCCCTCAACGTCGCCTCCACCTGCCTACACTTATTAACCCCTAATCTGCTGAGCGGACCGCACCGCTACTATAATAAAGTTATTAACCCCTAATCCGCCTCACTCCCGCCTCAATAACCCTATAATAAATAGTATTAACCCCTAATCTGCCCTCCCTAACATCACCGACACCTAACTTCAATTATTAACCCCTAATCTGCCGACCGAATCTCACCGCTACTGTAATAAATGGATTAACCCCTAAAGCTAAGTCTAACCCTAACACTAACACCCCCCTAAGTTAAATATAATTTAAATCTAACGAAATAAATTAACTCTTATTAAATAAATTATTCCTATTTAAAGCTAAATACTTACCTGTAAAATAAACCCTAATATAGCTACAATATAAATTATAATTATATTATAGCTATTTTAGGATTTATATTTATTTTACAGGTAACTTTGTATTTATTTTAACCAGGTACAATAGCTATTAAATAGTTAAGAACTATTTAATAGCTAAAATATTTAAAATAATTACAAAATTACCTGTAAAATAAATCCTAACCTAAGTTACAATTAAACCTAACACTACACTATCAATAAATTAATTAAATAAAATACCTACAATTACCTACAATTAAACCTAACACTACACTATCAATAAATTAATTAAATACAATATCTACAAATAAATACAATGAACTAAACTAACTAAAGTACAACTAATAAAAAAGAACTAAGTTACAAAAAATAAAAAAATATTTACAAACATCAGAAAAATATTACAACAATTTTAAACTAATTACACCTACTCTAAGCCCCCTAATAAAATAACAAAGCCCCCCAAAATAAAAAAATGCCCTACCCTATTCTAAATTAAAAAAGTTCAAAGCTCTTTTACCTTACCAGCCCTGAACAGGGCCCTTTGCGGGGCATGCCCCAAAGAATTCAGCTCTTTTGCCTGTAAAAAAAACACATACAATACCCCCCCAACATTACAACCCACCACCCACATACCCCTAATCTAACACAAACCCCCCTTAAGTAAACCTAACACTAAGTCCCTGAAGATCTTCCTACCTTATCTTCACCATACCAGGTTCACCGATCCGTCCTCGGAAGTCTTGATCCAAGCCTCGGAAGTGTTGATCCAAGCCCAAGCGGGGGGCTGAAGAGTGACGTCCATCCTCGGGCTGAAGTCTGGATCCAAGCGGCGGCTGAAGAACTCCATCATAGGGCTGAAGTCGGAAGTCCATCATCGGGATGAAGTCTTCTATCAAGCCGCATCTTCAATCTTCTTTCTTCTGGAGCGGAGCGGAGCCATCTTCTTTCCAACCAACGCAGATCCAACCTCTTCAACCGACGCCTACTCGCCGAATGACGGTTCCTTTAAATGACGTCATCCAAGATGGCGTCCCTTGAATTCCGATTGGCTGATAGTATTCTATCAGCCAATCGGAATTAAGGTAGGAAAATAGAATAGAATGCGAGCTCAATCTGATTGGCTGATTGGATCAGCCAATCGGATTGAACTTGATTCTGATTGGCTGATTCCATCAGCCAATCAGAATTTTCCTACCTTAATTCCGATTGGCTGATAGAATCCTATCAGCCAATCGGAATTCGAGGGATGCCATCTTGGATGACGTCATTTAAAGGAACCGTCATTCGGCGAGTAGGCGTCGGTTGAAGAGGTTGGATCCGCGTCGGTTGGAAAGAAGATGGCTCCGCTCCGCTCCAGAAGAAAGAAGATTGAAGATGCGGCTTGATAGAAGACTTCATCCCGATGATGGACTTCCGACTTCAGCCCGATGATGGAGTTCTTCAGCCGCCGCTTGGATCCAGACTTCAGCCCGAGGATGGACGTCACTCTTCAGCCCCCCGCTTGGGCTTGGATCAACACTTCCGAGGCTTGGATCAAGACTTCCGAGGACGGATCGGTGAACCTGGTATGGTGAAGATAAGGTAGGAAGATCTTCAGGGACTTAGTGTTAGGTTTATTTAAGGGGGGTTTGGGTTAGATTAGGGGTATGTGGGTGGTGGGTTGTAATGTTGGGGGGGGGGTATTCTATGTGTTTTTTTTACAGGCAAAAGAGCTGAATTCTTTGGGGCATGCCCCGCAAAGGGCCCTGTTCAGGGCTGGTAAGGTAAAAGAGCTTTGAACTTTTTAATTTAGAATAGGGTAGGGCATTTTTTTTATTTTGGGGGGCTTTGTTATTTTATTAGGGGGCTTAGAGTAGGTTAAAATTGTTGTAATATTTTTCTGATGTTTGTAAATATTTTTTTATTTTTTGTAACTTAGTTCTTTTTTATTTTTTGTACTTTAGTTAGTTTATTTAATTGTATTTATTTGTAGATATTGTATTTAATTAATTTATTGATAGTGTTAGGTTTAATTGTAACTTAGGTTAGGATTTATTTTACAGGTAATTTTGTAATTATTTTAACTATTTTAGCTATTAAATAGTTCTTAACTATTTAATAGCTATTGTACCTGGTTAAAATAAATACAAAGTTACCTGTAAAATAAATATAAATCCTAAAATAGCTATAATATAATTATAATTTATATTGTAGCAATATTAGGGTTTATTTTACAGGTAAGTATTTAGCTTTAAATAGGAATAATTTATTTAATAAGAGTTAATTTATTTCGTTAGATTTAAATTATATTTAACTTAGGGGGGTGTTAGTGTTAGGGTTAGACTTAGCTTTAGGGGTTAATCCATTTATTACAGTAGCGGCGAGATTCGGTCGGCAGATTAGGGGTTAATAATTGAAGTTAGGTGTCGGCGATGTTAGGGAGGGCAGATTAGGGGTTAATACTATTTATTATAGGGTTATTGAGGCGGGAGTGAGGCGGATTAGGGGTTAATAACTTTATTATAGTAGCGGTGCGGTCCGCTCGGCAGATTAGGGGTTAATAAGTGGAGGCGACGTTGAGGGGGGCAGATTAGGGGTTAATAAATATAATATAGGGGTCGGCGGTGTTAGGGGCAGCAGATTAGGGGTACATAAGTATAACGTAGGTGGCGGTCGGCAGATTAGGGGTTAAAAAAATTTAATCGAGTGGCGGCGATGTGGGGGGATCTCGGTTTAGGGGTACATAGGTCGTTTATGGGTGTTAGTGTACTTTAGAGCACAGTAGTTAAGAGCTTTATAAACCGGCGTTAGCCCAGAAAGCTCTTAACTACTGACTTTTTTCTGCGGCTGGAGTTTTGTCGTTAGATTTCTAACGCTCACTTCAGCCACGACTCTAAATACCGGCGTTAGAAAGATCCCATTAAAAAGATAGGATACGCAAATGACGTAAGGGGATCTGCGGTATGGAAAAGTTGCGGCTGGAAAGTGAGCATTAGACCCTTTAATGACTGACTCTAAATACCGGCGGTAGCCCAAAACCAGCGTTAGGAGCCTCTAACGCTGGTTTTGACGGCTACCGCCCAACTCTAAATCTAGGCCTAAGAAACCAGCTACAAATTATCTGCTGCTTGTTGCTTTATATCAATCTGTGCTACACATCCAAGCCTCTCTCACTAAATGGCAGTCTCACTGTAACTGAACAAACAGGATTGGCGTAACATTCTAACTTGGCACATTGCTGAACTGATTTCAACGATCTATAGTAAGTTGGGACGGTTTTCCTCTCACTCCTTACCTACAAGCACAAGATTTGTTTGTTTCTCAGCGTCTGATACTTTTGTCAGATCTCTCCGCTTGTGCCGCTGTCACTCAGCACATTGACTCCTCCCACACATTATAAATATACTAAAGTTTCTTATGCATCCAGTACTTATCTCTCACATTTGGGACTTCCTTTACTTTATGTACTGAACAATATAGTATACCTGAAGCCTTTTGTTCTGCTTCCTGTTATTTACCAAATTTGATAACAGAGACAGCTATTGAATTTATCCATTACTTTATTTACAAATATTAATTTCCTTTCACTTTCAGGCATACAGTCTATGCTATTTAATAACCTGTTTAAGAAAGTGATACAAATACATATTTTCTCAAGTCTGCAGTTGTGATCTTTTGCTCCTTCTTCATCAGGCATTACACAGGGCTTGGAACGTATGGTAGAAGTTGCTCAATCTGCTAAAAGAATGATAATGGTACACCACTTAGGTGATGAATCCCATTTACTCTCCCAAAGTTAATCAATCAAAGTTGGGAAATATTTAAAAATTGGTTCTTTCTCCACCAGTGTCAGTCTTATGTAAAAAAGCACCCTGAAGAGCTACATTTAATCAGACCCCTAACAAATTTTGAAAAACTGTGCATATCAAATACCCCGATATGAAGATCCATGTCCAAATCTACAACATGTTGCAACAAAAAATTCCAGGACAATATCCCTACTACAGTATATTGATAGGTGGAGAAATGAACTAAATATACAGTACCTCTAACATAAAATGACATCAATCATATTTCTCCAACCAAACCAAGGTATCAATCTCTAGTATCTCTAGTAAATATATAGAGGCCGAATTATCAAATGTCTGTCGGACCTGATCCGACAGTGGGGGTCAGGTCCGACAGACATAGCTGAATGCAAAGAGCAATACGCTCTCCGTATTCAGCATTGCACCAGCAGCTCACAAGAGCTGCTGGTGCAACGCCGCCCCCTGCAGACTCACGGCCAATCGGCTGCCAGCAGGGAGGTGTCATAACTGCTTCATAACTGCTGTTTCTGGCGAGTCTGGAGACTCGCCAGAAACACGGGCCCTCAAGCTCCATACGGAGCTTGATAAATGGGCCTCATAGAGTTGAATATTAAAATATTGCACAGATGGTATCTCACTCCATGTAGAATAAGTAAAATGTATAAGACAAGTAGCGACAGATGTTGACGATGTAGGGTTGAAATGGGGCATATGTCACACATCTGGTGAGTATGCCCACACATCAAATCATTATGGTTTTTGGGGGAAGAAGAAGCATCAAAACTTCTGGAGGTTATTCTGCCAACAGGTCCCACTTTATGGTTACTTAACAATGTTCCCACAAAAATTCCTATTTATAAAAGAAAACGTATCTTCATAGCCAGCAATAGTGCAAAATACCTTATTAAATGCAACTGGAAAAGCACAAATATCCCCAAAATAATTCAGTGGAGATAGCAACTATGTCATATTCTAAATTTAGAGGAATATGGCTATCTAAAAACAAGGAGACTCACAATTTTTGTAATGTTGAAAGAATTGTGGGATATATATATCTCGGATATATTCAATAATCAATAGATATGTTAACAGGAATATAGAAAGAAAGGTTTGGGCATCTTAGACACTGGAATAATTACCCAGTTAATATACTGAATTCTTGTAAGATAAAGTGGAAAAATTACTTAGTCTTGTTTGTGATCTAAAAATGTACAATTTTACTATTTATTAAATATGTGTATGCCTCTCCAGACAGTCATCTCATTTTTGCTCTCTCATATTTGCACATTAACAGCACTTGTATTTGTTGTTTTCACAAGTTATACCAAAATTGTGATCAGCATGTATACCGTTTGTATTGTATAATTTTTATTATTTTAATAAGCTGATTTAAAAAAAAAAAAAGATTTTAGAGATTTTAGCCCCCAATGTTAAAACTTACCTCATTTCCATTGCAGGCTTTTCTGATCAGGTCTTAGTGGTTTGCTAGCGGGCCCTATTGAACTAAATGTAGCTCGCTCCCACTATCAGACCAGAGTAGGAGCGAGCTATATTTAGTTCAATAGTGTGATCGGGCATGTTGTGATTAGACAGCGTGCCCACGAACCGCTTTTGAAAGGGAGACCTGATCAGAAAAGCCTGGAGAGGAAATGGGGTAAGTTTAACATTGAGGTCTAAAAATCTCTAAAATCTTTTGAGAGTCACAGACTTTCTTTTGGATATAAAGTTTTGATACTTCCACTACATGAACTGAAGCCATTTGATAAAGATGCCATTAAGGCATAAAAACATAATATATATATATATATATATATATATATATATATATATATATATATATACACACTTTGCCTTTGCGGCCACTTTATTAGGTACAGACACCTAGTATGTGTTGAGCCTCCTTTAACCTTCAAAACAGCATGGATTCAAGAATATGCTAAAAACGTTGTGGAAGTATTGTATACCATGCAGACATGAATGTGTCATGTATAAAAGAATAATCCACTCATTATATTTTTTGTATTTTCTATTCTTATACCTTTCCACATTTCCTGGACATATACTGGGACACACCTTTAAATACATTGTTTGTACACAATCATTTGGGCATTATTTTTGTATCCTTTTTTCATTGAGATCCCTCTGATATATTATTTTATGATGTGTGTTTTTTATGCACATCTCTTATGTTTTTATCTCATTAAATTTAATTTATATACACTTTAGCCTACTTTGGAGTAAGGCACTCTTCTTTTATACTATTATCACTTTGAATCTGATTAGGAGATTTCAGAGGAGTGTGTGTATTTTAGTTTTATAGAATATCTTCTTGGCGCTATAATAATAATAACAAATAATAATAATGTGTCATGCAACTCCTGGAGATTCGAAGAAGGTGTAGGCCTTCATCAAATAGCCCTTTCCAGCTCATCCCAAAGATGTTCAATAGGACTGAGATACGTGGACTGAGCGGGCCACTGCAGTAAAGAAAAGTCATTGTCATGTTCAAAGAACCATCCCATAGAGATGTGGCCTTTGTGGACCAGAGCATTATCTACTGGAAGTAATCATCTGCCTGAGGATAAACTGTCAACATGAATGGATGTACTTGGTTTGCAACAATGTTTATGTACACTGTGGCATTCAGACGTGAATCTGTATCAATAGACCCAACGTGTGCCAGGAAAACATTCTCCACACCATTAAACCGCCCCCACCACCTTGCACAGCTTTCATCACTTCGTCTCGTCAGACCACGCAACTTTTTCCAGTCTTTGATGGTCCAGTGCTGGTGTTGTTGTGCCCACAGAATGTGTGCTCTCTTGTTTTTCTCTGATAACAACAGCACCCGAAGTGGCCGCCGGCTGTTGTAGCCCGTCTGTGACAAGTCTAAGCATCCTCTTCTGACCTCTCTCATCAACTAGCATTTTTGTTTCACAGGACTCCCGCTTTTTGTTTATTGCACCATTCTCGATACACACTTAAAACTGTGGAACATGAAAAGTTCAGGTTGTTGCCATTTCAGATACGTTTCCTCCAGCACATCTTGCACCTACTATCATGCCACGTTCAAAGTCCATCAGATCACTGCTCTTCCCCATTCTCGTTGCGGTTTGTTCTCTTAACTAATAGTAGGAATGTTGTTCTGCTGTATTTATACCAAAACTTTGGCCCTGTGACATACAACATAGTGGAACGAACCATTTATGTGCACAGTAGGGCTGTATCTAATAAACTGGCCACACAGTGTGTGTGTATATATATATATATATATGCACACAGAGAGAAATGCACTCACAGGAACGAACAACCAGCTCAATACCATTGTTAGCCTGTTCTATGGCGATTTACCACCTGGGTGCAACTTCTTTTAGCCCAGCAATGCTTTTCACAGAGAAGAACTTTCCTGTAGTATATCAGTCTGATCCCGCCTATTACGGTCAGTCCAGCGCCGAAATACCAGGCAATTCCTCTCTGAACAAGGAACACAGCAACCCCAGACGATCGTTTCGGCCTTCATTGGGCCTCGTCAGTGAGGTGTAGCAGTATTCCTCTAAGCACACTGAGCAAGGAGTCCACGTCTGGTTTCCCATTTTTCCCATAGGGAGACTAAATACACACAGAGAGAAATGCACTCACAGGAACGAACAACCAGCTCAATACCATTGTTAGCCTGTTCTATGGCGATTTACCACCTGGGTGCAACTTCTTTTAGCCCAGCAATGCTTTTCACAGAGAAGAACTTTCCTGTAGTATATCAGTCTGATCCCACCTATTACGGTCAGTCCAGCACCGAAATACCAGGCAATTCCTCTCTGAACAAGGAACACAGCAACCCCAGATGATCGTTTCGGCCTTCATTGGGCCTCGTCAGTGAGGTGTAGCAGTATTCCTCTAAGCACACTGAGCAAGGAGTCCACGTCTGGTTTCCCCTTTTTCCCATAGGGAGACTAAATACACACAGAGAGAAATGCACTCACAGGAACGAACAACCAGCTCAATACCATTGTTAGCCTGTTCTATGGCGATTTACCACCTGGGTGCAACTTCTTTTAGCCCAGCAATGCTTTTCACAGAGAAGAACTTTCTCTCTGTGTGTATTTAGTCTCCCTATGGGAAAAAGGGGAAACCAGACGTGGACTCCTTGCTCAGTGTGCTTAGAGGAATACTGCTACACCTCACTGACGAGGCCCAATGAAGGCCGAAACGATCATCTGGGGTTGCTTTGTTCCTTGTTCAGAGAGGAATTGCCTGGTATTTCGGTGCTGGACTGACCGTAATAGGCGGGATCAGACTGATATACTACAGGAAAGTTCTACTCTGTGAAAAGCATTGCTGGGCTAAAAGAAGTTGCACCCAGGTGGTAAATCGCCATAGAACAGGCTAACAATAGTATTGAGCTGGTTGTTCGTTCCTGTGAGTGCATTTCTCTCTGTGTATATATATATATATATATATATATGTATATGCTTATATACATATATATTTATGTGTTAATATGTGTATATACACATACTAACACATAAATATATATGTATATAATCATATACATATATATTTAAAAATGCTGCCCATCTCTGCGCTACTTACCCCCTTTGCTGTGCGAGGTTCTGATACCGTCTGTGACGGCATCAAAACGAGCCTATGGAAATACGCTCTAGTGAGCACAATGTTTTCTAGCAATGTGAATGTGAGCTTGCGTTTGCATTGCGGTTTAATTTTAATACCAGCGCACATTATCATGTGCTGGTATTACAAAGTGGAGCTCTAATAGGCTTGTAATCTGGCCCATAGTGTATAAACACACCGAGCAAGTTACTAGGGTGTATCAATATCGCCACTCCACGTATGTATTTATGTATTCAAATCTGTATATGTATTTACAGACATATAAACACATAAATACATATGTACACACATAAGACATATATATAAGTGCATTGGAGCCCTTTGCAATTAAGTAGATGAAAACATGAAAAAACATATTTATGCAAAGTTCCTTTTTAATAAATGTTTTAACTATATATTTGCTGTAAATATTTCACATTCCAATATGTTCTAATTTTTATAAATAGATATTCCTATATTTATATCTGTATATATCTATATATAATAATGTATATATACCATGAGACACTGTATATGTAGAAATATGTATTTATGAATAAAGAGAACAAATTATTTTATGGCTAGAACATTGGAATGTGAAATATTCATATTTCCATGTCAGGTTAGCGCACAAGAGAATATGCGATCGGGTTTGCGCACACATTGGGTGTTTCCATTTTTGTTGCACCATTAACTTCTATGGGGGTATACATGAACGCGTACACGAAATTCTAAGTTAGGCTTTTTGCCCTACATTACTACTGCTTTAATTGAACCCAAATCAAATTAAACTGTTTTCCAAACAATGAAACAGTTCTATTTTACAGTCAAAATTACACAAACTGTTCTTACAATTCTTAATATGAGAACACATCTGATAACAGTTATTGGAACACAGGATCCTAAAACCTTTAATCCCCATGTCATTGGTTCAAATATTTTAAGAGTGAGTTTGTGCTATTTACCCTTTTGATGTATCAGACAAGTGGCTGAATTTAGTTTCAAGCACTTCAAAAGATCTTAAACTACTTTTATCTTAAAAATAAATAAATTAAACACTGCAGTAAAAGAAAGTGAACAACGGATTTCAAGGGAATGAAACATATTTCTTTGTAATGATATTTTTTGACAAAGCTGCGTCACATTGCTTTACATTAAAAGATTTTTTTTTTTTTAAAAAAACAACACAACCACTTGCAATAATTTTTGAGAGGGTTATTGCTAGCACTGCATACACTGCTCAGACATATTCATTTTGTTATTTGCTTTTGAAAAGTTTGTTCACATTCTGTAAAGAAAGATAGTTTTATGTTTTTACTTTGTAATTATATTTACATCTTGTATATTGCAAAAAAAAAAATAAGATTATCTTTTTTTTCCCCCCTACAAAAATAAACTCCATTATCTTTTTTCTCTAAACTCCTAATGGTAATTTGCATCCACTGTATCAGAGGATTCTGGGGAATATGCAAATTAGCTCCACTATACCCTAGTTTTTAACCTCTGGCAATTAATTTTAAACATGAACTCTGTAATGCCAGTGTTCAGTATGGATTTGAGATGCAAAAAACAAGATGAGAAACTGTGAGCCTCATTTGCATATTATTATCCAGCATCTCAGGCTGCAGTCCTAACACTCAGCTAGATTACGAGTTTTGGGTTATGAGTCAAATAGCAGCGTTGCGGCCCATAACGCATTTTTTTCCCAAACGCAGCCACTACAAGTCTTGTCGGTATAGGTGTACCGTTTTTTAATGGGACCAAAAAAGAATAAGATCTGCAACGCCATCTAAAGTCAGTAGTTATGAGTTTTTACGCTACAAAGCTGTAATATAAAACTCAGAACTAAAGTGTTAAAAAGTACACTAACACCCATAAACTACCTATTAACCCCTAAACCGAGGCCCTCCCACATCACAAACACTATATTAAATGTATTAACCCCTAATCTGCCGCTCCTGATATCGCCGCCACTTTAGAAAAATATTACCCCTTATTCCGCCGCTCCCTGACATCCTCACCACTATACTAAAGTTATTAACTGCTAAACTGCTGCCCTCCTGCATCGCAAACACTATTTAAATATTATTAGCCTCTAATCTGCCGTCCGCCCACATCGCCCCCACTATACTAAAGTTATTAAGCCCTACACCGCCGCAACTATAATAAACCTATTAATCCCTAAACCGCAAGCCACCCCACAATGAAATATAGTAAACTATTAACCCCTAAACCGAAAGCCCCCCACATCGCAATAAACTAAATTAAACTATTTACCCCTAAACCTAACAATACCCTAACTTTATAATAAAATTATAATTTCCCTATCTTAAATTAAATCAAAACTTACCTGTCAAATTAAAAAAACTAAGTTGAAACTAACAATTAAACTAATATAATAATTAAAATAAAATTAAACTAACTACCAATTAAATTAAACTAAACTACACATTAAAAAAATCCTAACACTACTCTAAAAATCACAAACTATCTAAATACAAAAACAAAAATATACTAAGTTACAAAAAATAACTAACACTAAATAAAATCAAAATAAAAAAGCCCACCCAAAATAAAAAAAACCCTAGCCTACAATAAACTACCAATGGTCCTTAAAAGGGCCTTTTGTGGGGCATTGCCCCAAATATATCAGCTCTTTTACCTGTAAAAAAAAAACACAAAGACCCACCCAACAGTAAAACCCACCACCCAACCAACCCCCCAAAACAAAAAACCTAATTTAAAAAAAACCTAAGGTACCCATTTCCCTGAAAAGGGCATTTGTATGGGCTTTGCCCTTAAAAGGGCATTTAGCTCTTTTACTGCCCAGACCCTAAACTAAAAAAAAATGCACCCAAAAAAAAACCTTTAAAAAGCCTAACACTAACCCCCTACGATCCACTTACAGTTTTTGAAGTCCCGCTTGAACGAGCTTCATTCCAGAGTTGAAGTCCTGATCCAGGCGGCGAAAAGTCTTCATCCAGACGGCCTCTTCAATCTTCATCCAGGCGGAATCTTCTATCTTGATCCCGGAGGTGCAGAGCATCCTCTTCATACAGTCGCCGCCGTACACTGAACCTTTAATGCAAGGGACGCGATTCAAGATGGCGTCCCATGCATTCCTATTGGCTGAAAAATTTGAATCAGCCAATAGAAATTAGGGCTGCTAAAATCCTATTGGCTATTCAAATCAGCCAATAGGATTTAAGCAGCTCTCATTCTATTGGCTAATCGGAATGCAAGGGAAGCCATCTTGAATCGCGTCCCTTGCATTGAAGATTTAGTGTACGGTAGCGACCATATGAAGAGGATGCTCCGTACCAGATGTCTTCAGGATGGACCCGCTCCGCGCCTCCGGGATCAAGATAGAAGATGCTGCCTGGGTGAAGATTGAAGAGGCCGCCTGGATCAGGACTTCGCCGCCGGGATGAAGATTGAAGAGGCCGTCTGGATCAGGACTTCAACTCTAGGATGAAGATCGTTCAAGCGGGACTTCAAAAACTGTAAGTGGATCATCAGGGGGTTAGTGTTAGGCTTTTTTGGGTTGTTTTTTTTTAGTTTAGGGTCTGGGCAGTAAAAGAGCTAAATGCCCTTTTCAGGGCAATGGGTAGCTTAGGTTTTTTAGATGTTTTTTTTTTATTTTGTGGGTTTGGGGGGGTGGGGGTTTGTAATGTTAGTGGGTCTTTGTAATTTTATTTCAATAAAAGAACTGCTATCTTTAGGGCAATGCCCTACAAATTGCCCTTTTAAGGGCCATTGGTAGTTTATTCTAGATTAGGTTTTTTATTTTGGGGTGTTTTTTTATGGGTATTAGAATAGGAATATTTTTTTTTATTTTTGATCATTTGTTATTTTGTGTAATGTATATTTTTAGGGGGTGTTTTTTTTTTTTAGCAAAAGAGCTGTTTAACTTAGGGCAATGCCATAGAAAAGGCCCTTTTAAGCCCCCCAAAAGACCCTTTTAAGGGCCCTTGGTAGTTTGGGGGATGGGGGTTTGTATAGTGTTAGGGTATGTTTGTATTTTTTTTTTGGAGCAAAAGAGCTGTTTAATTTAGGGCAATGCCCTACAAAAGGCCATTTTAAAGGCCCCCCAAAAGACCATTTTAAGGGCCCTTGGTAGTTTATTCTAGATTAGGCTTTATTTTGGGGTGTTTTTTTTTTAAGGGTATTAGAATAGGAATAATCTTTATTTTTTGGAAAATTTTGTTTTTATTTTTTGTAATGGTAGGTTTTTTTATTTTTTGTAATGTTAGGTTTTAGTGTAAGGCAGGTTAGGTTTTATTTCACAACTATTAACTAGATAAATAGTTAATAACTACTTACTAACTAGTCTACCTATTTAAATTAAATACAAACTTACCTGTGAAATAAAAATAAAACCTAAGCTAGCAACACTATAACAGTTATTTTGTAGCTATCTTAGGTTTTATTTCACAGGTAAGTATTTAGTTTTAAATAGGAATTATTTAGTTAATAATTGTAAATTTAATTTAGATCTATTTTAATTATGTTAAAGTTAGGGTTAAGTTTAGGGTTAGGGTTACGTTAGGGTTAGGGTTACGTTAGGGTTTTGTTTACAGTTATGGTTAGGGTTACGTTAGGGTTAGGTTTAGGGGTTAATATAGTTTAATTTAGGTTGTTACGATGTGGGGGGCTGGCGGTTTAGGGGTTAATAGGTTTATTTAGTGGTAGTGATGTGGGAGGCCAGAGGTTTAGGGGTTAATAACTTTATTTAGTTGCAGCGATGTTGGGGAGCGGCGGAATAGGGGTTAATAACTTTAATATAGTTGTGGCGATGTTGGGGTGTGGCAGAATAAGGGTTAATAACTTTAGTATAGTGGCGGCGATATCGGGAGCGGCAGATTAGGGGTCAATAATTTTATTTAGGTGGCAGCGATTTTGGGAGCGGTAGATTAGGGGTTAATAACTGTAGACAGGCGTCGGCGATGTCAGGGGCAACAGATTGGGGGGTGTTTAGACGTAGGGTTTATGTTAGGGTGTTAGGTTGAAACTGTATTTTCTTTTCCCCCATAGACATTAATGGGACTGCGTTACGGAGCTTTTGTTTCCGCAATCGCAGGTGTTAGACTTTTTTTTAGCCAGCTCTCCCCATTGATGTCTATTGGGAAAGCATGCACAAGCACGTCAAAACACTGCTGCTTTTGTGTGCGGTATGGAGTTCAACGCGGCCATATCGCACGCACAAGCCGTGTTTTTTAAACTTGTAATGGCAGCGCTATAGGGGGTTAAATAATGCAACTTTTGTTGGGTTCTTTACTTTCCCTATAGCGCTCAAAACTCGTAATCTAGGTGACTGTTTTGTAAGGTTTCTGATAATTTGAAAAAAAAATCCTACTTGGTTTCAAAGTGGGAATTATATATCTCCTTGAATCAACGAGTTACTATACTGTCAATACTACCCCCATCGCAATTAACCAGCTTCACTATTAACCCATTAACTGCCACGCCCATTTGTACCACATTCTCCCTTTAGACGACTTAGAGGGAGCGTCATAAAGGCTGTGCTAGTTGTTGAGAATTGGCGATATTAAGGACTTGCTGGATCTGCTGGTGATCAGATTACACAGCGCCTGTGTACAGAGCCGACTTGCTTCAGCATGCAGGAGAAAGACTGGTAATCAGAGGGAGATTTTGGATCCGCTTTTTTCGCTGTGTGCGATATACGCCTATTGCATACCTCATATCTGTATGAGGGTATTAAATGTGAGTGTCTCATCTATAGTTTTTGTCTGCAAATAAAATTATTGTATTGGTTTTGTGCTCTATTCTCTTTATTTTGTTTTTCATGTCCTGTTGAGAGGTGTTTAAGCACCTGTTTGATTAGGAGCAGCATTTACCACCTGGAGATTTAACCATCTAAGGACGCATTCCAGACTTATACACATCTGTACATTCCAGTATCTTATGTGTGTATCTTAGCTATCCACATATTGTTTTATTCTGTTGTATGTTGGCTATTTGTGAAAATTATGCCCAGCTTTTTATCTACAGCTTTTATATGCATGTATTATAGCTATTCACACATTGTTACATTTTCTATATGTTGGCTGTTTGTTAAGATTGTAAACAGCTTTTATTCATTGTGTATTCATTGTGTGTTATATATCAGTGGCGCTCATCTATGTTTGTCTGTTTTTTAAGTATATTCTGTGCATCTTGCACTTGCTCAGTGTGCTACGGAATTTTTTTCGGCACTATACAAATAAATTATAATAAGATTGTGCATATTTAGATAATGGATGTGAATTGGAAAGTTGTTTAAAATTGTGTGCTCTATCTGATTCATGAAAGTTTAATTTTGACTTGAGTGGTCCTTTAATCTGGCTGTGCATATATGTTTATATCTAAACGACAAAAAAATAAAGAGATATACGTAAGTACAACACAAACAACAATAAACTATGTGCTTTTAAATTAATTTATAGATCAGATTTAATGTGCACTTATTTTAGTTACCTTTCTAGTCCATGAAATTTCTCATGGGATGATTCCAGTATGACTTATCCAAGGTTTTCCAGTTCAAAGGTCTTGTAATCCATTTGAAAACACTTGTAAATAACCCACTAATAATAAGTTTTCAAAAGGTGACCCTTTAACATTGTTATTCCAAGTGATCAGAAAACAATTACCAAGCAATTTTTACATGATTTTTTGACTTGGCCTCTAAAATTCAAGGTGATTTGTTTCAAGCAGCATATTTTAGTTTTATACACTGCATAAAGCTTTTGATTAAGTGTTTGGATGTTTCAATATTTGTCATAGAAAATTACTCAAAATGATAGAAAACAATTTATTTTACAATTCATGCATTGATATTACTAGATAAGGGGAAAAAATGTATTCACACATAGTAAGCAGTCATCCTCAATATTACATTAAAGGGACAGTCTAATCCAGAATATTTATTGTTTAAAAAGGATGGATAATCCCTTTATTACCCATTACCCAGTTTTGCATAACCAACATTGTTATATTAATATACTTTTTGCCTCAGTGATTACCTTGTATCTAAGCCTCTGCAGACTGGCCCCTTATGTCAGTTTTTTTTGACAGACTTGCATTTTAGCAGTCAGTGCTGACTCATAAATAACTTCACTGGAGTGAGCACAATGTTATCTATATGAAACACATGAACTAACAGTGTCTAACTGTGAAAAACTGTCAAAATGCACTGAGATAAGAGTCAGTTCAATGGCTTAGAAATTAGCATATCATTCTACCTAGGTTTAGCTTTCAACAAAGAATACCAAAAGAGCAAAGCAAATTTGATGATAAAAGTAAATTGAAAAGTTGTTTCAAATTGCATGTCCCATCTGAATCATGAAAGTTTAATTTTGACTTGACTGTCCCTTTAAATAGGGGCCGTTTTACTTTTGGTTGTTACATGGCTTTTTTTTCCCATGAATTTCGTGTGAAAATCTTTACAAAAACTTAAATTGAAAACCCTGTTATACTCCTGTTTCTAACTGTTTAAATAAAAATTTTGTCACTCCTAATGCCAAAATTGTTGAACAGATTTTCTTGAAATCTGTCAGGAACTTAGAGCCAAAAGGCTTTTAGTGCTCTATTAATTATAAAGCAAATAAATATGTTTTTTTCAATATAAAGGTTTCAGGCTGATAAAAATAAATGTACTTCTATATCAGCGTAATAAAATAAACAATTTAGAACCAGATTAGAGTAGCATTTTTATGTCATACTGCCATATCATATATTTTTGAGAATTAACTTTTTTATAAAGGGACATGAAACCCAATTTTTTTTCTTTCGTGATTCAGATAGAGGATACAATTTCAAACAACTTACTTCTATTATTTAATTTTCTTCCTTCTCTTGTTATCCTTTGCTGAAAGATCTAGGAAAGTTCAGGAGCAGCAAAAAAACTAGGTTCTAGCGACTGATTGGTGGCTGCATATATATATATATATATATATATATATATATATATATATATATATATATATATAGATATATACACTGATTGTGATTGGCTCACCCATTTGTTCAGTCAGCAACCAGTAGTGCATTGCTGCTCTTTCAATAAAGATACCAAGAGAACGAAGAAGTGATAATAGGAGTAAATTAGAAAGTTGCTTAAAATTGCATGCTCTGTCTGAAT